>NC_037678.1:59397723-59613267 GCF_003255815.1 Theropithecus gelada
CGGGCCAAGGGGGACGGGCGGCACGCCGGGGCGGCGACCGCCTAGCGTCGATGGGCACCCCCAACCAACCCCGCCCCGGGCAAAAAAAAAAAACCCCCCACAAAAAAAAAAAAAAAAAAAAAAAAAAAAAATGGGAGTGAAGGCAGTGCCAGATCAAGATATTTATCTGGGGCTAATTGCTGTGGTCTTGGGAGGGGGTTTAGGAGAAAGTAAGGGGTGGGCATGGTGGAGGGCATCCTGGGACGTGCTGGGCTGTCCCTGTGAGGCAGCACCTGGAAGGAGCTGACAGTAAGCATCTTGGAGGGTAAGGTAGAATAAGGAAAGTGGGGGGTAGTAGAAGGTCCTGCTTGGCTGTGGCTGGCCTGTCCCCTGCAGGGTGGGCCTTTTCTCTCCATGTTGACAAGTGGATAGCAGACATCCCATGCCTACTTGCCTAAGACTGAGCCCTGAAGTGCCAGGAAACTCCTGCTTCCAAGCCATAAATGTAACAGTTAGAGCTTATGAGAGCTGCTATGGAGAAAACCAAATGGGGGCTGCCATAGAGACGACTCAGGTGTGTGCAGAATGGACCACCATCCTTGGGACAGGCTCTTCAGTTCTCTGGGGTTGGAAGTGGGTGCTCTGATCACAGACTCCTCAGGGCTCCTCTTCTTCCCATCCACACCTTGCTACTGGCTGAGGTCTCATACATCTCCAGGCCCAGCCCACTGGGAAAGCAGCATCATAGTCTTTTCTCAAATGCCAGATCGTTCCCACATCCTCTGTCACAAAGATATTTTTTCTTCTGTACAAACTCATTGATGACATTGTGGGAGAAATCATGGGCTTTGACCTGAATCAATAGAGCCAGCCACTCATTTCAAAAGGAAACATAATAATTAGATAGCAAAAACTGAAAATGATGAGAAGCAAATTGAATCAAGGCCTGGTTGGTGCATAAAATAATCATTTATAATAAATTTAAATCAGTAGTGTACTGTGCAGCCAGGGAATGTGTAAGATAAAGTAATGGGACCCTTCTCCCATTTTTTTCTTTCTATTTAAAGAAGACAGCATTCCTAAGTAAGAGACAAAAGCCTTAAAGGAAAAAAATTAACAGATTTTACTAGAGGAAAAAAAGTAAAGTGTAAAAAACTCCTATATAGTGAAACATACAACCAAAGATAAAAGAGAGCAAAAACTGGAGCAAAATTCTTGCAGCACCTGTAACAAGGAGTGGGCCGGGCGCGGTGGCTCATGCCTATAATCGCAGCACTTTGGGAGGACGAGGCAGGTGGATCACCTGAGATCAGGAAGTTTGAGACCAGCTTGGCCAACATGGTGAAACCCTGTCTCTACTAAAAACACAAAAAATTAGCTGAGCACGGTGGTGGGTGCCTGTAATCCCACCTATTCGGGAGCCTGAGGCAGGAGAATTGCTTGAACCCAGGAGGCGGAGGTTGTGGTGAGCATTGCAGTGAGGTTGAGATCGTGCCATTGCACTCCATCTTGGGTGACAAGAGCAAGACTCCGTCTCAAAAACAAAACAAAACAAAAGCAAAAATAAAAATGAAACAACAACAAAAAACCAAGGCGTGAACCCACCAAATCTCTGAAGGGTTTCTGCAGATGTATAACAAAGATGGAGTTAGTAAGGAAAGGTGTGGTCGTGTAACTTCTAGAGGAAACCCTGGATTCCAGTGGTGGCCATGGAGGTGCACTGCCCAGATCTCTCTTCAAAAGAAACTCCTGTGGGGGAAGAGCTGACTGATGGCCTCAAGCTAGAGCATCTTTGGATTCACTGTGAAGGTCACGCCAGGCTGTGCCTCCTCTAGGTTTTCCCCTCATGGGGAAGCAGGACCTTGTGGGAATTCCACAGTGGTCTGGTCAAGGCTTTCTCAAAACTACACTGTGGTCTGAGGATTTTCCTACTCAATCCTGTCTCTTCCCTCTTCCTTGCACAAACGTCAGACCTGCTTCTTGGTCTGGAGCTCTCCTGGCCTCCTCCTGTTCCCTCCCTCTTTGCCTTCCAGAGGCATTTCCCCCAAGTAAGGCTCTTATTTGTATAATTCCATCTTGGCATCTGCTTCTCGGAGGACCTGAATTGACCACAACTACAGATTCAAATAAAAAGCCTTACTCATAAACAAGGACATACAAATTGAAATGTAATAGTCTTCCACAAACATTTTAAAGATGTCATTAATATATTGTTTTGGGAAGGGGCACACAATGAATCTCTCTCACACACGGTGCTGCTATCAAGAGTATAAAATACATATATTTACGGAATCAGCATTTCACTTCCAGAAATTGTTTTTTAAGGATATTTTCATATATGTACATATATATTTGTGTATATATATTCACATATATGTTCACTGTGCCATTTATATTTATTTATGTTATTTATTAATATAAATGGTACCATTTATATTAATAAGAAACTTGAAAATAACCTAAATGTGCATTCATAAGGAATAGTCACATCAATTATGGAACATCCACACAATGTAATTTGCAGCTGTTTCAAAGAAAGAGGTCAAGCTATATGACATGAAAAAAATGTTTGCGATGTCAAGCTAAGTGAAAACAGAAGGCAAAGATGAAGAATGTGTTGTATAATACCCTTTGGGTAGAAAAACCCTTTATTAAATGTGTTTATAAGCATACAGATTGATGAACAAGTACAAACAGCTGGAAAGGTAGACACTCAATTGCTAACGTTATTTGTCTTAAGGGAGAAGAGTAAGATCAGGGATAGTTATTAAAGGCAGCCTTCAGTCTTTACTCTGTTTCCTTCTTTATTGTGTAGATGTTTCACAGTGAGCATGGATTATTATTTTTAATTAACATAAGCAATACACAGGAAGAAAGTAAAGACCCTAGAGCGTAACCACCAAAATGAGTATTGGCCCCTTTGGACGGTTGTGTCCATATTCCAATCAGTCTCTTCAGTGTTTGGACTGTCCACTGAGAATGGCCTTCAGTGGCGGTTAATGGCATAAGAAAGTTGCCCTCATTCTTGTCTTTGTCCTTAGAAAAATTGATTTTACAAAAATGTTAACAGGAAGTGGCATTGCACATCTTGATTCTTGCCTGATTCTTCACACTGGACTCTGAATATCTTTTTAACTATTTTTAAAAATTCACTTTCCTACCTCCCCATCAGCCTGAAGGCTAAACATGCTATCTATCACTGAAGATATTGTGGGGACACACCCTAGCTCCCTGACCTCAGTTTCCCCACCTATGTTGAAAGAGGTTGGATCAAATGGCCTTGGTGTCTGCTAATATTTTAGGATTCCAAGGCCACTGGTACAGATTGCTGTTCTTGGCATGCTCTAGACAGCTGGGATTTCAGAGAAACCCACTCCTTCTGAGCCTCAGTCTCGCCTTCAACCAGCTCTTTCAACCTCCCCTCACATCCCCCAGGCTCCACTGTGAGCCTCCCAGCTCGGTGAACAGGCCCCGTGTCTATGCCTTCTCTCCATCATGTGCCCAAAGCCTGCCCAGGCTTTCAGGTCTCATACTGATATTTTATGACTTTCTCTGATTTACTAGTTTGAATTTCCATGGCATTTTCCCTGTCGATCACCTGATGTATAGAAACCAAGGCTATCCCTTTGTTCTGATTCCAGTATGATTAAGCATCTCACACAGTATATTAGGGGAGGAAAAGACAGTAAAATGATACAAATAGACATTCCTAAACCCCAAGACAAACCTAGCATATCAGAGTCTCCCAAATCACAAATCCTTGTATATTTCCCTTAAACCTGGACTCGCTGACAAAGACAATTTTATCTCTGATTCTTGCTATGATGATCTCTGAAGACAGATCAGGACCTTGTGATTATGACTATCACATGAGAATGTTGCTGTTTTCATGCCACGATTAATATGCACCTGGTGAACTTGATAATTTTGCAATTGTTTTCTTGGAAATAATTGCTGTGTTTGTATTTGGTGAACCAGTGCTTCAGAAGTCTGGTTCCCTTGCACTCTTTGCAAGTAAAATTTTCTTTTCTAAATATTTCTGTTTCTGGGGCTTCCTTTGACAGATGGGATGACTTAATACATTAATTTGTGTTGTGTTCTTGCATTCCATATTCTAAGGTGAAGAGGCTTTCGTCTTTCCTTGCTAAGGGAGGCTTGTGTTGTAAGATTAAAAGCACAAATTGCCTGAATAGGGGTCTCTTCCCTGGTTTTGTTTTTCTCAAAACCTAGGCTTATTGCCAGAGTGTGGATATTTGTGTGTGTGTGTCGGAGAGGGAGTAATGCAAGGTGGGGAGGGAGGGAGGGAGGGAAAGACCTTTGCTTGGGAGAAAGTAGAATCAGACAGAGAGAGAAAGAGAGAGGGAGAGAGCGAGATCATGAAGACCAAACGTGCAGTTTGGTTCTGAGAAGAGAAGGGAATTTCTGGAAATACTGGGAAACCAGAGCAGATGACTATTAGGGGGTTTTAAAGAGGTTGGGCCCCAGGCATTGGGGCTTCTGGTCTGGGCATTGACCGTACATCTGAGCCTAACTCCATGGAGGCAACATTGGTTATCAGCCAAGAGGAAACCAAGAGGGCTTGGACAACAGCTCTAACAAAGGCAATGGTGTGGACCTACAGTCCCTGAACATACCCAGAGCTGAGTGTATGTGTAAGACTCTTGAGACCTTCACAGGATCCTGTGAGGCAAGAAGGGAACCCCAAATATGAATTTCCTGCCAGGTCAGTAAGCTGAGACCTGGGATAGGTTTAAAGCAAATGAAATTATTGTGACACATCTTGCCTTTCTGAGATTAAGGCATAAAATTGACACCCATCATGATTTTTCCAGTATTAGCACCCTCTATCTGGTATTGTCTCCATGGCCTGCACTCTGTCCTCCCCAACTTCCTGCTTTCCTCATATCCCGCCCCCTGATCAATAACCTTTTGTTTGCCTGTTCTGTACTGAAGATAGGACCCACCTTCTAATCGTCTACTGTGGAGTCTTAGTACCTAGTTGGTGCTCATTGGTTGAAATTGACTACGTTGCACTGAACTGTACCCTGTCCCCCATCCTAGTGCCATACTTTGTGTCTGGTTGGTATTCAACAAATGTTTGCAGAGTGGAGAAAGGCATGTGGAGTATTCCAAGGTGACCACTTTGTAGGAGACAAGATGAACCTGAACGTGTAAGTTCAGGCGTGCTTGTTCAGAAGCGCGTTACTGACCTGGTTTAATCACAGGAGACTGGCAAGGAAGGAACCTGTGCATCTGTGAAATGAGCCATTTTCTGCCAACCCTTGCACAGGCACTGGTGTTGCTTGATCAATTAACCCCACGCCCTTGTCCTCCATCTGTGCTTGGATGAGGACGCGCGGCTCTGCGGTGAGTGCGGGAGGTAATATCTGTCCTCCGAATGGGCTGCATGTGCGTGGGTAATTGATGTGTTCCCAGGTTCCAGGCAGAGAGATCCGAAATCAGTCGTGCTGCTCTGAGCTTGCAGTGGCCGGCCTTGGCTGTGACTGTGGGGGCATCAGCTGGCCTCTCTGATGAACACTGGCTGGCCAGATGGATGGGGTCTGCCAATGGCTGCGGGGAGGGCTTGTCCTCTATCCTTGCAACGTATCTCCCCCCAGCAAGAAATGAGTTCTGATTTGTGCCTGGGGCTACCCGGACACCTGTCGAGTGGTAAAAACAAGCTGTTTTAAAATATAACGTCTGGGTAGTGTGAGTATGCTGGCATCCATCTGAATTTTTTAAACTTGTTTTCAAAGTAAGTGACGCTCTTGGCTCCTTGAGTCTGCCATATATTATTGGGCAGCTGGTTAGAGTGTGGGCTATGGAATTATACTGCCTGGGTACAAACCTTGCTTATCCACTTGTCAAACTATGAGCTGTTGGGCTCACTGTGGCTCTCTGAGACTCAGTTTCTCTATCTGTAAAATGGGGATGATATTAATACTTCACTCATCGACCCTCATGGAGTGTTAACTGAGGGTGATGTTTAGGTTGGTGCTAGATGTCCTGTTACAGAGGCTCTTCCCACTAGAACGTGGGATGCATTGAATGGATGATTCTAGAGCTGTTTGGTCCCTGGTTGTTTAGTATTTGTCTCTTTTGCTAGACTAACAGCTCCATGAAGCCGTGGCCGTGGCTGTCTTGTTACTGCTGGGCTCTGAGAACTTGGCTTGGAGCCTGATTCAGGGAGGGTACTCAATAAATATCTGTGTTAGTAAGAAAATAAGGCAGGTGATGTGGGTATAAGCAAGAGGCCCAGGCAGGGCTGGGCAGCTCTGGGGGTTTGTAGTGGTAGGAATTAGGCTAAGGTGTCCAGCCACAGCTATGCTGTCAGTCCTGGGAGGGAGCTGGACCGAAACCGTGGGAAAAGGTTAGAGGGGCAGTTACAGATATGTATGTAGAGGGGTGACCTTGGGCAGCTTTCTCACCTCTAGCACACTGAGTCAGGCATGTGGGCAGCAGACCCAGGCCAGGTCAGCATGAGAAGCTGTTTGGTTGGGCTAGGGTGTTCCCATGACTGGGCACCACTGTGGGCAGCTGCACAGATCTGTGGCAGGCAGGACATAGCAGCCATAGGATGCACCAACTAAGACGACCACCAAGGGTTTCTGGGAACTCATGCTAGCTTCGGGATCATACAAACATGGATACAGATCCCATTCTCACCTTTGCTCTAGGAAAATTATTTAACTTCTGTAAAGTTTGGTCTCCTCATCTGTAAAAAGGGATCCTCTCTGCTCTCTCCTTTTCGGGGATCACTGAAAAGGCAATAACTCATTTTTTTTGTTGTTCCATTTGAAAGAAACAAAGTACTTTGCTGACATCTTTATTTAGGAGTGGTGAGTGATTGACCCATGAATTTGCTGTGGGGATTCAGTGATTATTTTTGAATACGTGGAGTTTTTAGGTTCCTGCAGCTTCCTTGACTTGAAAGTAAAGCTGGCACCAGCTTCTGACAGTTCCTGTAATTACCTCGCAGTGAATTGAGTTGAGGTTTGCCTTTGTGCCTGAGGTTGGCGTGGGCTTCGCTGCCCTCACCCTCCACACCCACATTTTAATGTAGTTGCTAATTATGATTTATGGTGCTGTCTGGTTGAAGCTGGCCAGCTTGCTTGGGATTGGGTGGTACAGGCACTCCCTTTCTTTGTCAGACAGTGTCGAGGAGATCCAAAGGTGGCCTGGTCCCCCAGGATGGAGAAGCCCAGCATGTTATTATTAAAAATAAAGTCTAGAGATATGCACTAATGCTTGGCTACTGACAGCCTATAATTCCTGTGGCAGTGGCAAGATGTATTTTTCTTTTAGAGTTTTGTTAAGAAGTGACTATTGGCCAGGAGCGGTGTCTCACGCCTGTAATCCCAGCACTTTGGGAACCCTGGGTGGGCGGATCACGAGGTCAGGAGATCAAGACCATCCTGGGCAACATGGTGAAACCCCGTCTCTACTAAAGTACAAAAAATTAGCCGGGCATGTTGGTGTGCACCTGTAGTCTCAGCTGCCTGGGAGGCTGAGGCAGGGGAATCACTTGAACCCAGGAGGTGGAGGTTGTGGTGAACTGAGATCATGCCACTGCATTCCAGCCTGGTGACAGAGCAAGACTCCATCTCAAAAAAAAAAAAAAAAAAAAAAAAAAAGTGAAATGACTATCAGTGAGGGACTGTGTACACTGAGACTATGGATTAAGACTACCTTTTCTACTCTGTGGGGAGGGAGGAGGGAGTCCAGAGAAGTGCTAGTGGGACTATGTGTATATGGCTGTTGTTACCCTTCCAAGGCCAATAGGGTATTTCAATATTACTTAACCCCCAACTTCCAAGAGGTTCTGTTCATCCATCTTTCTATTGAACCATCCATCCATCCATTCAATTCATCCTTCCAAAATTCCAACAAGTATTTATCAAACACCTTTTCTAAGACTAGAGATAACACCAACCTCAGCAGTAGCAGTGAAAGCATATGAGAAATGGAGAGTCTGGTACAGTCACCATGGGTGAGGCTATGGGCTAAGCACCTTACATACTTTATTTGATCTTCATAACAACTCTTTGAGTGAAGGATTATTATCATCCTCATTTTAAAGCTAAGGAAACAAAGGCTCATGGAGTGTGTTAGGCCATTCTTACATTTCTATAAAGAAATAACTGAGGTTGAGTAATTTATATAGAAGATAGGTTTAACTGGCTCACAGTTCTGCAGGCTTTATAGGAAAGCATGATGCTGGCATCTCCTCGGCTTTTGGGGAGGCCTCAGAAAGCTTATAGTCATGTTGGAGGGCAAAGGGGAAGCAGGCACATCATGTGGCAAGAGTGGGAACAATAGGGGGGCAGGTGCCACACACTTTTAAACAACCGGATCTCGCAAGACTCACTATCCTGAGGATAGCACCAAGCCAGGAGGGGTCCACCTCAGTGTTAGTCAGGGTTCTCTAGAGGGATGGAACTAATAGGATCGATGTATATATGAAGGGGAGTTTGTTAATGAGTATTGACTCACATGATCACAAGGTGAAGTCCCGCAATAGGTCATTTGTAAGCTGAGGAGCAAGGAAGCCAGTCCGAGTCCTAAAACCTCAAAAGTAGGGAAGCCAACAGTGCAGCCTTCAGTCTGTGGCTAAAGGCCCGAGAGCCTCTGGCAAGTCACTGGTATAAGTTCAAGAGTCCAAAAGGTGAAGAACTTGGAGTCTGATGTTTGAAGGCAGGAAGCATCCAGCACAGGAGAAAGATGAAGACCAGAAGACTCAGCCAGTCAGGTCCTTCCAAATTCTGCCTGCTTTCTTCTAGCTGCACTGGCAGCTGATTAGATGGTGTCCACCCAGATTGAGGGTAGGTCTGGCTCTCCCAGTCCACCGATTCCGATGTTAATCTCCTTTGGCAACACCCTCACAAACACACCCAGGAACAATACTTTGTGTCCTTAATCCGATGAAGTTGATACTCAGTATTAACCATCACAGCCTCCATGACCCAAATACCTCCTACCAGGCCCCACCTCCATTGGGGATTACAATACAACATGAGAATTGGGAGGACAAATAGTCAAACTATATCGGGAGGTTAAATGATTCACCTAATGTTTCAACCTAATAAGTGGCAGATCCAGGAATTTAATTCAGACAAGTGGATTCCAGAGCCCAGGCTCTTATCCATCAAACTACATTGCTTCCTTGCATCTCTCTTTGGTTTGATCCATCTCTCATGAGCTAGCATGTGGCTGAGTCCATAGATGCTGTCTGTTTAGGTTCTTTACTGATGTCTCCATCTCTGTTTTGGGCTCTTGTTTTTTTTGTTTTTTGTTTTTTTTTGAGATGGAGTCTTGCTCTGTCACCAGGCTGGAGTGCAGTGGTACGATCTCAGCTCACTGCAACCTCTGCCTCCTGGGTTTGAGTGATTCTCCTGCCTCAGCCTCCCGAGTAGCTGGGACTACAGGTGTGTGCCACCATGCCTGGCTAATTTTTGTATTTTTAGTAGAGATGTGGTTTCACCATGTTGGCCAGGATGGTCTCGATCTCTTGACCTCATGATCCACCCGCCTTGGCCTCCCAAAGTGCTGGGGTTACAGGCATGAGCCACTGTGCCCAGCCTGGGCTCCTTTTTAATTAATTTGATGAGCTTCAGAGAGTGGAGTTTTGTGAATATTTTCTCATTCTATAAGAATAATATTAGTAAAAATAGTAACAAAGGAACAACTAACATGTATTGAGTTCTTATCTGTAAGCTCTCATTTGAGTGCTTCAGCTGTAGTAACTACTTGAATCCTCACACCAACCCTACAATGCTTCTTCATGAAATCTTCATGATTATTGATATTTTATAGATGAGGAAACTGAGGTATAGGGAAGTTAAGGCAATTTGCCATCTTTCTTACAGGAAGTCTCCCTGTAATACTTGGGAATGCACTTGACTGCAAATAACAGGAACTCTAGCTTAAACAAACAAACAAACACCAACCCCTTGTAACAAAAAGTCCAGAGGCGGGGAATCCATGGCTGGTGTGGCAGTCAAAGACGCCATCAAGAACTTGGGTGGGGTTTCCATTCTCCTAGTCTTAGCATAGCGGAGCTTGTTACCTATGGTTGCAAGATGTTGCTCCATTTCCAGTTTATCATTGCATTTTCAGGCAGAAAGAAGGAGGAGATATGAAAGCAAAACCTTCCGCAGAAATGTTCAGTAGATTTCTACTACATTACATTTCATTGGCCAGAACTGCAAGAGTTCTATCCACCGTGAGCTGTGGGAGAGGCTCAAGAATCGAGTCCGCTCTACCTTTTCTCCTTCCAGCCTTCACAGTGGAGGACGGTAAGAAAGAAAAGTTGGGAATGGGTACTGGGTGAACGAACCAGCAGTGTCTACCATCTTTCCTCTCATCTATGTTTTCTTGGTTGGTTGTTGGGCCTCTTTATTCTTTATTTTGATCTGCAACTTTCCCCCTATATATATATATATATATATATATATATATATATATATATTTTGATTTTTTATGACATTGATGTTTGGAAGATTCCAGGCTAGTTGTCCTGTAGAATATTTCACATTGTTCCTTCTACATTATTTAAACTTTTAAAATTGGGATATAACCCATGTACCATAAAATTAACTGTTTTAAAACTGTATAATTTGGGGCTAGGTGTGGTGGCTCACGCCTGTAATTCCAGCACTTTGGGAGGCCAAGGTGGGTGGATCACGAGGTCAGGAGTTGGAGACTAACCTGGCCAACATGGTGAAACCTCACCTTTACTAAAAATACAAAAGTTGGCTGGGTGTGGTGGCGCGTGCCTGTAGTCCCAGCTACTCAGGAAGCTGAGGCAGGAGGGTTGCTGGAGCCTGGGAGGTGGAGGTTGCAGTGAGCCGGGAGTGCGCCACTGCACTCCAGCCTGAGCAACAGGAGAGAAATCCTCTCTCTCAAAAAAAAAAAAAAAGGTACATTTCAGAAAAATGATACAGCAGTTCCTAAAAAAATGGAATTACAATCAGAAACTACAAGCAGGAACTACAAGTGTGTACCACTGCTTGGAAAAATATTTTTGATAAATTTAGTGTAGCCTAAATGTACAGTGTTTATAAAGTCTACTGTAGTATATGGTAATGTCCTAGGCCTTCACATTCACTCACAAGTCACTCACTGGCTAACCCAGAGTACCTTCCAGGCCTACAGGCTTCATTCATGGTGAGTGTCTTACACAGGTGTGCTATTTTAAAAAATCTTTTCTACTGTATTTCTACTGTACTAGGATTAGGTATGTTTAGATATACAAATACGTACCGTTGTATTACAGTTGCCTATAGTATTCAGTACAGTGACATGCTGTACAGGTTTGTAGCCCAGGAGCAATCGGCCATACACAGCATAGGTATGTAGGAGGCTATGCCATCTAGGTTTGTGTAAGCATATGCTACGATGTTTACACAAGGACGAAACTGCGTAACGATGCATTTCTCAGAATGTGTTCTTGTTGTTAAGCGACACATGACTATATACACATATACGCACATCCTATTGGTTCCGTTTCTGTGGAGAACCTTGACTAATACAGGGAGGATGACAAAGTGGATGGTGGTGATGGTTGCACAGAAGTGTGAATGTACTGAGTGCTACAGAATTGTATGGTGAAAAATGTTTAAAATGGTAACTTTTATGTGTATGTAGCCATAATAAAAAAATGCACAATCCAGCGGCTTTTAGTGTATTCACAAGCTTGTGCAGCCATCACCGCTCTAATTTCAGAACATTTTTACCGCTCCAAAAAGAAACCCTCTACCTGTTAGCAGTCACTTCTTATTCTCCCCTCCCTGACCCCCTGAAAAGACACAAAAGACTATACATTGTATAATTCTGTCTTATAAAATGTACAGAATAGGCGAACCCTGTCATTTATTTTTAAAGGAGACAGTCATGAGGATGTGCATTTTTTATGTTTCTTCTTGGTGAGGGAGATGGGGGTGCAAGGAGTCATCCCCATTCTTTCCTCAGATTCCCATTATAATCAGCAGAATTTGCCTGGAGAAGCCGTGGTGATCAAATGTGAAAATCAAATCAGCGGAATGAAGCACGGTGAACTTCTTCACCTGCTCAAGTTGGTCAGGACCCTGTAACATGTCAGGAATGACTGAAAGAACTGAGATTGCTGAGTCAGATGAAAAGAAGATTCCAGAGGGAATAAAAAGGACCATTGCTGTCATGGAAGGGAAATAGGGTATCATGAACAAAATGGGGATATCAGAAGTTCACAGACTTGGTTTTAAATTCTTTAATCTTTTCAACTTTTATTTGAAGTTCAGGGGTGCATGTGCAGGATGTGTAGGTTTGTTACAGAGGTAAACGTGTGCTATATACCTCTGTGGTTTGCTGCACAGATCATCCCATCACCTAGGTATTAAGACCAGCATCCACTAGCTATTCTTCCTGGATTTAAATTCTTACTAGCTGTCCTATCTTGAGCATATTAATCTCTCTGAGTGTCTGTTTCCTCCTTGGTAAGATGGATGTAATTACAGAATTGTAGGGTTATTAAAAGAATTAAACGAGATCATTATAAACTATATTTTGTTCCTCCCTTCTACATGAATGCAAAGGGCAAAGCTGTAACTATTTGTTCATTTACAACATATTTATTGAATCTGTTGAAATCTATGCCTCTGCTAGGCATGAGGACAGTCATATAGAAGAAGACAAGGAGGGAACCATCTATTTGAGGAGGCAGATACATGATCGAGTGGCTGTGACACAAGGTGAGATGTGCTGCTTTGTTGGAAACATCACAAGGCACTAGGAGGCCATGAGAAAGCTGTGGGTAACTCTGGAAGTCTTAGGGAAGTTCTCTTGCAAGGGGCCATCCAAGCCAGGTCTTTAAGGGTGAATGAGAGTCCTTCAGAAGAGAAGGGAAGCACAAGCATTATTGTGGGAGAGAACAGCATAGTCAAAGGCAAAGAGGCATGAAAAGTGCAGTGCTTGTAGGGAATGGTCGGAAAGAAATTTGAAGAGGTTGGCTGTGGTGTAAACTTGGGGGAGTAGTGGTAGACAGTGAGGTTGGGACGTGGGTCAGACTAGATATGGAAGAAACTCAACTAGTAGGCTTTGGAGTGTGGCCATCTCCCCTCTTGAAACTCTTGTGAGTCTCATATCATCTTTCTGCCGAATGATATCTGGCAAACCTTTGGAGACTATAATGAAGGAAGAGGCAGCACTGGAGGCAGGGAGGCCATATAGAAGAGGCCACTTCATAGTTCAGGGGAAGATAATGAGATTGGGCTAGTGATGGAAATATTTAGGGAACCACACAAAGGGAACTTGGAGAAGGCTCAGAGAAGTAGGTCTGACGGACAGGAAAGTGTCGAGGATGGCTTGTCTAAGAACCTACAGGCAGCCAGGCTTGGTGGCTCATGCCTGTAATCCTAGCACTTTGGGAGGCTGAGGCGGGCGGATCATGAGGTCAGGAGATCGAGACCATCCTGGCTATTACGGTGAAACCCTGTCTCTACTAAAAATACAAAAAAAAAAAAAAAATTAGCTGGGTGGCGGGTGCCTGTAGTCCCAGCTACTTGGGAGGGTGAGGCAGGAGAATGGCATGAACGCGGGAGGCAGAGCTTGCAGTGAGCTGAGATTGCGCACTGCATTCCAGCCTCGGCTACTGAGCAAGACTCTATCTCAAAAAAAAAAAAAAAAAAAAAGAAGAAGAAGAAGAAAAAAAAGAACCTACAGGCTGATAGAGACAGAGGAGAGTCCCTTGTTTTTCTGAGTGGTGTAGTGGGGTCAGAGAGACTTGAATCTAAATCCCAGTACTGGCACTGCCTGTGTGACTTTGGGCAAGCCTCTGCCCCTCTGTGAGTGCGTTTTCCTCATCTCTAAGGCAAGAATGATATACCCACTCCACCGTGTGAAGACTAAACTAGATTCTTCAATGAAGACTCATGCAAAATCCTGCTCATCTTACTGCATCTGTGCAACACCTAGCCTGCAGGAATATTTCATGAGCACTGTTCTAGGGGTTGCAAATATGCCAGAGACCAAAGAAGATAGGAATATCTCAGAGTGTTTAAAAATTGAATTAATTGTCAACTTTTAAAAACCTGGTTTTTAAAGGTTTGAGAAAAGGTTTCAGAAAAAAGTCTGAGTTTCAGGCTTTTTTTTTTTTTAAATGGCAAGGTCTGGGTCATTTAAAAAATGGGCGTCTCTGAGTCATGGTTTTTATGGGGAATAATGGACTGGGGGCAAGTAGTGGCTCTTCCTTTTAGTCACACCCTCCAGTTTCCACAGTCCCCACAGATCCCCATTGTTAAACCTGCTTGCCTCACTCGTTTGTATCACCTACGGGCATTTTAGTTTGTGACATTGGGTTTGGTCCAAGTCTTGGCACACAGTAGGCGGTTGGGTTTCAAAGCCTGGAAGCATGAAGACCACATGGGATAGTGTTAAAATAATCTAAGAGCTTGGACTTGGGTTGAGGCTCTGGGGATGTAGAGGGATGGGTGAATATGAGAGAGACACTAATCATAAAGTCATCATCTGGAGACCAGTAGGACTGGGGTATAACAGGATGAGTCCAAAGTCGTCTGAGCTTTCTAGTCTGAATAGGGAGAGTGATGGAGTGGGGATGGGGAAGACACAGACATTGAAAAGTAAGGAAACTGAAGGGTGGGAGGCAACATTGCATTGGGACCTAATCCTAAGCCCCCCATGCCCACCCTCACCTCCAAGAAAATCTCCCAAAGGCTGCTTTAGCTTTGTTCATTTCCTAGAGCTGTGCAGACATGCTCAGTAGGATTCTTTTGTGTACCCCTCAGATGTCCCTGACCTGTGCAAATGTACCAGTCACCAGGAGCAATGCCAGGAATCTGAGACTTTTCCATCTCTTTGGTTGTTGTATTGCAACTGCAGACAAACCAGTGTTTTTTTGCATTTCTTCTGTGCGATGTTCACCTGGGCAGATGCCAAGGGGTTCAGGCACGGCCCAGGGGCTGAGCTTTGGCACCTGTCCATGTCACTACTTTCTGCAGGTTTTTCTGCCAGCACTTACTCACCATCCTTGGGATCTGATCCATTTCGTACAGTTAAGGGACTTTTCCTTCTGTTATTTCTTCCATTATTGCTTCTCTTCCATCTGTCCTGTTCATTCCTTCTAGAATTCCAAATGGAAGCTTATTGAGCCTGCAGGATCCATTTTCCATTTCTTCTCTCTTGTCTCATTGTTTTTGTCTTTTCATCCTTTTCCTCTGAGTTAGGGGAAATTACTCATGCTGATCTTCCAAAGTGACTCCTTTGGGTTTTGACAGTATCCGATCCATTGTTTGGCCTTTACTCATTTAGATATTTTGATGATCACATTTGCTTTTCTTGCCAAAAGTGTTTTCTGATTTCAGAGCATTTCTTTCATAGAGGCAATGTTTGCTTTGTTTAGTCTTGTCTTGTGTTTATGTTTTATTTTGAAATAATTTTAGTTTTACAGAAAAGGTGCAAAAATACTACAGAGAGTTCCCATACACCCTTCACCCAGCTTCCCCTGATGCTAAACATGTTGCAATGTGTTTTTGGATCTTTCTGAATGTATTTAGGAGAGACTTGCTACCATTTTCTCAAATGTATATACAGGAAAATATTTGTAGAGACTTTGCACAATTGGGCTGTTGTTTTTACCATCAAATATTTTCTTATAGTAGGTGATTTTTCTTTATTTTATTATTCTTTGAGAGATTCGTGTTTGCCCAACAGTGAGATGTGTTCTGTCACATATGAGGGTCTGTGTTCAAATGTTCCCCAAAGAAAGAGAAATAGAGTCTAGTTACTTGTGTGTGTGTGTGTGTGTATGTGTGTGTGTGTGTGTGTGTGTGTGTAGTGGAGGCATTTAAAGGGATGCCCCTAACCTGGTTGAATCATCTCCTGTGTTCACATTATTTTGACATTAGCTAAGACAATGGCCCTTATCCCTAAAGGGCTACATTGCCCATCCTGTGGCCCCACAATGACAGTGGCTCCACTTCATTTGACCCACCACCCATACCTTCAGAAGGTTCAGGTTAGCTCCCTGCTTAGTTTGGGTTTTCCCAGAAGCAGATCCTGACATGAAAATCTAAGTGCAAGTAGTTTATTTGAGAGGCGATATTATGACACATTGATCATGGGAGTGAGGAAGTGGGACAGAGAAGGAAAGACAGCCAGTACAAAGTGCACAATCAAGTAAGTTACCAGCATGCACAACTGCAACGCAGTCCCACCAGGGAGCTCTGGGAACCGGTGTACAGCATTCTCGAAGTTATCCCATCTCAGAGGTGAGGGAGCTGAGGTATTTACACACCCAGCTTCCAGGGCCTTGATACTTCTGCTTTGCCTCACACAAATGGAGCTGGTGCTGGTGGTCAGAGAGAGCGCTTGGGGAAAACTTTGCAGGTGCTAGAGGTTGGAAGTCAGGCTGGCATGGAAGTCAATAAGTGCTGAGATGGCACAGGCAGGGCCCTGACAGCATCTGTGTACTGTGCTTCTTCTAGGCCTGTTGTACCTACACCTATAAGGGGGTAAGATTTACCCCTTGCCAAACATCTCACATCTCATCTTTATCTGTAGCCACTGACACTGTGAATTTTATCTTATTTGGTTGGTGGGGTGAGATAGGAACTCTGGTTCTACCAGCAATCTACCCTGCCTACTTTCTAGATGGGGTTTTCCCTTCACTTATTTTTAGTTACGGGTGGGCCCATATTTTCCTCAACATGGTGCCACCTACGTTATGTCTGGTAGACACGCCACAATGATTCTAGCTTGTTGGGAGCAGTCATCCTTTTTGTCTAGCATGCAGATAGATAGACTCTTTCCTTTTACTAAATCTCTATATTTCTTTGTTCATTCCTATTGGCAGATCATAGGAAAAGGATTTAAATATGTAGCCTCAAATTGGCATCTCAAAATGGAAGTATGACTTATTCCCAAAAGGTATTTTCAGTGCATTATCTTGGAAGCATTTGAACGTATGTGTATTTAATTTAATAATAGGTATAAAACGTAGCAGGAAGAAACAGCTGCATTATTCACTTGGTTCAAAGACCATTTTTGTTTCCCCAACATTAACTTCCTGCACTTAAACTGACAAACCCTAGATAAATGCAATAATTTCTTCACATTTCACCGTGATCAGCTCTTTACTTTTAACAGCAACAATTGTATTTCTCATTAACTTGTCCACTGCTGATCCTTGGAGTGTTTGAATCTCAAAAAAATTGTAAGAAACTGTCATAACTACTGTAAGAGACTGAGGAAGTGAAGAAATAAGCTATTGTAGCTTTCTCCTGGAGATAAGGATGCTGCTTGGGTCTTGAGCCAAAATTTATTATGTCTTCTTCCTCTGCTGATGGTGCTAAGTCTCACATATGCTATTTGTAGTTGCTGCTGCTTGGGCATGTGATGGGCGGGGTAGGGAAGGCTTTAGCGGGAAGCTTAAGAGAAGACTTGGGGCTATAGAAAGCCTGGAGTGCAAAGAAGGAAGCCAGGATTTAAACTCAAGAGTTATGGAATGACTTCAGTGACCGTGGCGTCACTGGCTGTTCTGAGCTAAGAGCAAGATACCCAGTGCGATTCTAGTTTCCTACCAGAGAGGAAAGTTTCACTTTCTCAAATGCTACAGACAGTGGCTGGCTGTTTGTCAAGCCCATTTCCTCTTCATTTTTGGAAGAGGAGCTAAGTGGTGTTTTCCAGACTCTTGCAGGCAGGTGTGGCCACGTAGCTCATTCTAGCCATCGAAATGTGGACAGAGTGATCGGTGTCACTTCCAGGCCTGGCCCATAAGACCTCCCACCGGGTCCTCTAGGCTCATGCCACTGACACTATTCAGAAGACTGTGGAGGTCCTGGGGCCACATGGCACAGACAGGTTCTGGCCACAAGAGAAAAGGATCCTGGGTCCCTCAATCATTACTTGGAAGAGAGCCATCAGAGAATGCAAAACAATTCATTTATCTTTGTGTAAAGAAACATGCACTTCTATTGGGTTTGAATTATTATGTATAAATAGTTTACAGCAGTGGATATTAACTAATATATCCAGAGTCCCGAGGCATACCCAAGATCACCATCTAAGAAGCCTGTCCTCTAATCTCCAACTCACAGTCCACTTCTGGAGAAACCCAAACTGGGACAGTGGGCACGGGGAGTAGTCTGAGAAAGCAGCTGCTAAGGTAGCTTTTGGAGGTGGACCACCTACCTCCTGGCTGGCAGTGAGGACCCCATCCCTGGGGGTAGGTGAAGCACAGATGACCTCTGCTGTAGGTTAGTGGTATACGTGTGAAAGCTGGGATGATATTCTGGTGGAAGGAAAAGCACTAGGAAGGTATCAGACATTTGACCCGTAAACTCAGAGAAATTGGATGGCTGTTGCTTAGCTCATTTGACACATTGAAAAAAGATAAGGAAGGACTGAATGCTCATTAGTCAATTAAAAGCATAGTGTGGCTGGGCATGGTGGCTCACACCTGTAGTCCCAGGGCTTTGAGAAACTGAGGCTGTAGGACCACTTGAGGCAAGGGGTTCGGGACCAGCCTTGGCAACATAGCAAGACCCTTGTCTCTGAAAGAAAAGATTAGCTGGGTTTGGTGGCACACACCTGTAGTCTCAGCTACTTAGGAGGCTGAGGTGGGAGGATCACTTGAGCCTAGGAGGTTGAGGCTGCAGTGAGCCATGATTGCGCTGCTGCACTCCAGTCTGGGCAACAGAGTGAGTTTCCTATTTCCCCCTTGCCCCTCAAAATAGTGTAGTGTGAAAGCCAGAGGTCCTTCTTGGTAAGTAGGAAGGGAAATCTCATCTCCTACAATCTAAGAGCAGGGAAAGCTGAGGCCCAGACCCAGGGCTTCATCAGGAGAGTAGCAGAAGTTTGATTTTCATCTTAGTACTGCCTTGCTATGCTACAATGAGGACCCTGGTTGGGAAAGAATGAGACCATGACACATGAGACAGGGGCGTCTAGGTTGATGCACCCCAAAATCCTGCATCCTGAGACCCCCCTAAACCTGCTGAATCTGCAAAGTAACCACTGCCCCGCTGGCCTGAAGATAGTGCAGAAATCTGTCTCCTCCAAGGCCTTATGTTCCCCTTGGAATCTGCCACCATGTCCCCTCCTGCTCATAGGATACAGCTAGGGCTAAGTTTCAACATAACCCAGTAGGGCTGTACCGTGTCTCACAAGGAAGGAAAGAGAATATGCTCCAAAGGAGATGAGGGACCTTGTCTGGACGTACTTGGAGGAGTTAGGCAAGGGCGTATGGGACTGAGATCTGAGAGTGCTGGGCAAAAACAGATGTGGTGTTGGATAACTGAGTTTATCAGTTGGAAGCGTTCTCCTGGGGCATGAGATTTCACACCCTGGTGAGGCTTTGGGAAATGTACGGACATTCTGTTAGGACAGACATAGTAATCATCTGTCCACGCAGCCACCATGTACCCATCCATCCATGTACCCTTCCATCCATGCATCAACCATGCATTTATCCATGTGTCCGTCCATCCATGCATCCATTCATGCTAAGCACACTAGTTAGTAAGTACTGTGTACAAGACTCTGTGCTAGGAAAAAAAGCCACATGGACTGCAGTGGGTGCTCTGATATGCCACCCAGATCTCCATGCAGGGCTGAAGGACTTATTCCCCGGGCTGCCGGAGATGCTGCCGGCTGTCAGCGCTTAGCTGATGGCCCTCTGCAGAACTACATCGACTGAGGAGAGTCACTTCTCTCAAGGCCATGTCTCCTGCCCAGGGAGGCACATATTGACATGTGTGTATGGAAGCCTGGTCTCCTTCCTCAACCCGGAACATCTCCAAGTTGTGCCCGAGGAAGTCAGCAGGAGCTTTAATTGAGACTGCTTCACAACCCAACTCCTCTCTCTTCCCAATCCTGCCTCCTTCCACAGAAAGGGATCCCAGGAACACCTGCTGTTCTCTACCTCAGGTCTGCTTCCTGGAGAACCCAAACTGCTATGACCTCTTAGGGAGGTCTCTCAGTGCAGACTAACATAATGCCTCTGGGCAAGTCCACTGCAGCCATGTCTTCCTCCAGTGCTGGAGCAGGCCACTGGGTCAAGGGTCTTGTATGAAGAAACATGAATTCTCCAACCCTGGAATCCAAATCAATGCAGAGAGATGCCTCCATTCTGAAAGGCTCGAAGGGACAGAGACCAACCGAGGGAATGGCAGATTCATAGCCACAGCTTATACCTACTCTGGAGCCTGTGCTCATTGAGCAGATAATTGACAGAGCTTGTCTGAAGTCATGCTGAATCTGATCACAGACATAGTAATCATCTGTCCAGGGAGCCACCATATACCCATTCCTCCATGTACCCTTCCATCCAGGCACCAACCATGCATTTATCCATATGTCCATCCATCCATGAATCCATTCATGCTAAGCACACTAATTGCTAAGTACTGTGTACAAGACTTTGTGCTAGGCACAGGGGGTTATGAGGTGAATAGGACTTGGTCTCTTCTCAATGATATCTAGTCTAGGAGAAAAGATAGACCCATCCACAGGTCCAGAGCAATGTGATAAGGGTAACTCAGGGAGCCTCAGGAGCCTGAAAGACAGAAGGACCATACTGCCTGTGTCTTCCCAGAGGAAGGAATGGTTGAGCCTGGCCTTGAAGGGTGAGTCAGAGTTCTGTGGGTGGGAAATGGGAGGCCAGCAGTGTTTCCGTCAGAAGAAATGGCACCTTCAAAGCCAGAAAGAAAGATGGACCCCCTGGTATGAGAATAGGATGTTGTGAGGCAAAGAGGGTAACACAGGCTGGGAGGGAGGGTAGGAGAGGGCCACGCTGGGCTGTTTGGACTTTATCCTTTGCATGACTGGGGCCAGAGATGACCTCGCAGGGGGATAGGACAAAGGAGTTAAACACGATATGAAGAACGGACAATGAGAAGTTAGGGGTGTGCTGGGGGCCTAGGTACGGGGCCACTGCACAAGTTAAGATATAGAGGGGCTGGAAAGGGAGAGAGGGCACTGGAGATGTTCAGGAAGTAGGACTGGCAGCCTCTGGTTATGCCAGCAGCAGAAGGTGAAAGAGATGGTTGAGGTCAGTCCTTTTAGGGATCCTCTCTGGGAGTTTGAGGACATGGTGCCAGAAATTGAGAAATGGGCAAAACTAGAACCACGTTCATTTGAAGAAGAAAGTAAAGTTCTAACTTCTCTGGAAAGATTCCAGCTTGCTCCTTTTAAGAGGGGAGTGCAGAATGCCTTAGTGAAGACCCCAGCATGCTCTCAACTGTTGATGGGAGATGGGCCCTGTCACCTCCCTTGTCCTGAGCACCGTACTTGCATTTCTATTGCCCAACATAAAATCAGACACTTTGGGCATTCAGGTCACACCATGGCTCCACTGCCGTGTCACACCTTGTCCATTTGATACCTGCACAGTTAGTGAACTGAGTGTGAGATTCATAGTTTTCCTTCCTGAGCTCCACTGTGCGCTTTGGCGCACCACCCCGACCTGGTGGGATCATCATGAAACCCAAGTCTGTCTTTCAATGTGTGTGGGAGAAAATTCATCCTAACTGGTTAAGGTGAATCTGAGAATTTTGAGCAACTCTTGAGCCCCTTTAAAAATGGTTTGACTGCTCAAGGTGTGAGTAGATGGGTAGTACAATGGGAGTATTAAGAACAATATCTTCAATATCTAGTTTTGAAAACCTGAGACTGGATTTGTGTGTGTGTGAGAGAGAGAGAGAGAGAGAGAAAGAGAGAGAGAGAGAGTGTGTGTGTGTGTGTGTGTGTGCGCGCGTGTGTGTGTGTGTGACCCGGAACCAAAGTTGATGAGAGAGTAAGATGCCCACCCCACAATTAGTTTTAACTCATCATTTATCTTAATTTCTAAGTGAAGATTCAGGTCAATTTTTCTCTTCCAGCCCCATTCTGTTATCTCAGCCTCAGTGGGGCCTGAGCCCAGTTCATCTTAGCAAACAATCACTAATGTTTCTAACTTGGGGGCTTCTGTGCTTGGCCCTTGGCACCAAAGATGAATCCCCCACTCCTGCCTTCTCTGAGCTCCCAGGCTGGTGGGAGAGGTGGTTTATGACTCCCAGAATTCTCCTTGCCTGTGATCCCTGCTGTATTATGGGAACTCAGCCCTTAGAGGCAGCAAGGGGTCCAGGAAAAATTTGGACAGACCAGGCTTGGAATTCTGACTCTGCCACCAACTTCCTGTGTGGCTCTTGTCTTTTGAACCTGTTTCTTCAGCAATAAAGTGGGAATAAGAATCTGTGTTTCACATATGCATGAGGATTAAATAAAATAGTAAACGGGCGCTTGCCTGGGATTTGATGTGTCAAGAAGATGGAGATGGGGAGGGAGACAGGTCTGCCAGGGTTCTGTCAAAAGATGGGTTCTAGGATCTCCTGGGAAGATCTTTTCTAGATCCACAAGTCTGGTTTGAGGATGGCAGATCAAACCAGAAAGGAATTTCTGAGCCAGATGTAGCGTCTGTTGCAAAGCAGACCTCCAGCCCTACTTGTGGGCCATTCCTAAGCTCTCTGGAAAGGTAGCCATACTAAGACCACCAAGAAACCTCCACAGGCCAGAGCACAAGGAGTCTGCAGCTTTCATGCTAACAGCTCCTGCGGGAGAAGAGGTGACACTCTTGGGGCAGACATCAGTCCTCTCGCCACAGTCAGATGCCCCACAGAGCCAGGTGGCAGCCATGGAAGCTCTTGGCAGGTGCAGGGGGCAGGACTGCAGCAAGCCTGGTGCCAGGAGAAGGAATTGGCAGATACCACAGGTCAGCAAAAAACCCTCTGGGGATGCTCAGAAATGTTCAGAACTTTGAGATATGCTGAGTGGGTAGATGGAGAGTCAGGGCAAGAAATGAGACTTAAGGTTGTTTTTGTGATTTTTTTTTTTTCCCCGAGATGGAGTCTCACTGTGTTGCCCAGGCTGGAGTGCAGAGGCACAATCTCTGCTCACTGCAACCTCTGCCTCTGGGTTTCAAGCAGTTCTCTACCTCAAGCTGGGTAGGGATTACAGGCATCTGCCACCACTCCCGACTAATTTTTGTATTTTTAGTAGAGAGAAGGTTTCACCATCTTGGCCAGGCTGGTCTTGAACTCTTGACCTCATGATCCACCTGCCTTGGCCTCCCAAAGTGTTGGGATTACGGGCGTAAGCCACCAGGCCCGGTTGTAATATTTTTGTGTGTGGCAAAATATGCATAACATAAAATATACCATTTTAACCATTTTCGGTGTACAATTCCGTGACATTAAGTACATTCATAATGTTGTACAACCATCACCACTGTCTAGTTCCAAAACATTTTCATTGCCCCACACAGAAACCTCATTAGCAGTGATTCCGATTCCTCCCTCCCCCAGCCCCTGGCAACTACTAATCTGCCTTCTGTCTGCATGGATTGGTCTATTCTGGATATTTCATATTAATGGAATCATACAATATGTGCTCTTTTGTGTCTGGCTCAGCATAATGTTTTCGAGGTTCATCGTGTTGTAGCATGCATTAGTATTCCATTCCTTTTTAATCTCATGCTGCACAGAGCCTGCTACCCCAGACACATAGATAGAAACTTATCCCACCCTTTTCCCTCCTTCACAGATTTACTGCCACCTGTTGAAGCTCAGGGTCCTCTCCAAGTGGAGGAAAGTACGGCTGGGCTGTGCCCAGGAGTGGTGATGTTTTCTTTCACTTGGAGGATGTGTGAGATTCTGGGCTGTGGGCTGGCACTAACCCTGAGCACTGCCAGGGGGCAGCATGTTGCCGTGGAGCCTGCATGCCCGCCCTCAGAGGAGCCAATATTTATGAAGCCGTTGGGCTTTGAGTACATTTACCGCCTTTCCATCATGCATGTTTCAGACGTTGTGCTCCAGCCAAACAAATTGTCCAGGCTTAATTTCTGAGAAATCATTGTCAAGAATTGCTGAACCAGTTTAATTCTAAAGCACATATTTATACGGGGCTTCAAAACGCACATCTCTGCACACGATTACAAATGGAAGGGAGAGGAAGTTTAATCAGGAATGAGATTAGGTTTGAGCAGGGAGGGCAGTGGGGATGGCAGTGGGGATGGTGGTGGAGCTGGAGTGAGAAGGCGAGTATTTGGCGAACCTGGCTCGGGGCAGCCTCTGATGAGCGGGGCTAAGGGTTGAGACTCCCTTTGGTCTTGGACTGATGGACAAACTGGTTTGAAATAATGATGTGTGAGAGGAGCAGAGCTTGGGGTTCATGGGATGCCTAGGGTTTTGGGGGGAAGTGGCCCATTTAGCATTTGTTGATTGGCCTCTGCCTCCTGGAGATGCTTGCCTGCCTGCAACTGTCTGCCCTCACTGCCCAGTGGGTGTCCCCTGCTCTATCCAAGTGTCTGCCCTCTGCCTAGGTTGAAGGGAGCAGGTAAGGTCACATTGGCAAAAAGCAATTGGAGTCCCCACCCCGGATAAAAGAAGGCAGGGAGATTCTTGCTAATTGAGGCCATCTCGCCCCCTGCTCCCCTCCCCACTGTGCTAGCTCAGTGTCAGGAGGCCTGTGCCTAAACCACCTTCCCTGGGAGGTACTGCTTGTGGCACAGTAGAGACAGAGCTACTCTGCCCCAGCTTCAGGATGGAGTAGATATAGGGAAGAAGAGGAAGCCTTGGGCTTAGAGGCAACAGAGCTTCTAGCTAGACTTGCTGTGTGGCTGTGGCAAGTCTTGCTCCCTCTCTGGGCCTAAGGTTTCTCGTCTATTAAGTGAGTATTCTGGACTCCTTCAGATTCAGAAGCAAACATGACTGAGCAGCTTTTATAAGCCAGACACTTTGCTAAGATCTCTCACATCCACAATGTTTTTTTTTTTGTTTGTTTGTTTTTATGAGACGGAGTCTTGCTCTGTCGCCTAGGCTGGAGTGCAGTGGCGCAATCTCGGCTCACTGCAAGCTCTGCCTCCCGGGTTCACGCCATTCTCCTGCCCCAGCCTCCCAAGTAGCTGGGGCTACAGGCGTCCACCACCACACCCGGCTAATTTTTTGTATTTTTAGTAGAGATGGGGTTTCACTGTGTTAGCCAGGATGGTCTTGATCTCCTGACCTCGTGCTCCGCCCACCTCGGCCTCCTAAAGTGCTGGGATTACAGGTGTGAGTCACTGCACCCGGCCACAATGTTTTAACTCTCAAAACTGACCCCCAGGGAGGCATTATGATCCTTATTTTACAGATGAGAAAGCAGGGGTCTTAGCAAAGGATGGCACAGGGATGACAGGAACTGTGGATCCTTGCATCCCCTTCTGAGGTCATGAGGCAGTTTGCCCCTGACCCCTGGGTCCCATGCCTGGTGCTCTCCAAGTGGGCACCACCTGGGGGGCTCTGAGTGTGCATCCTGCTCTGGGGCCACTGATTGAAGCAAAATCTGGTCCTGGGACTTGTGGCCACCTTGACTTTAGAAGGTTCATCTTAGAAAGATAACCTTTATTACAAAAGTCGGCTTTATTCACAGTGCTCCACACAAAATTATCAAACTTTTAAAGAGAAGAAAGATACATCCACATTATGTTATTTGACACAGAGGGCAGTGTAGCTCCATGAACATAGTATGTCTTTCAGATTCAGAGGATTCTCCATTCACATCTCAGCTCTATCATTTACTGATGGCATGGCCTTGGGCAGGTTATCCAACCTCTCTGTGCTTGGGATTTTTCCTCTGCAAAATGAGGATGATAATAATGATTTATTGGCTTGATAGGAATTTGGTGAGATAATATCAATAAATAGCAGCTTTAATGCATATACACAGATAGGATGAAAAGCCTGAGGTTTAAACCCAATGTCAACTGAAATTCGCAACGCACATTAATGCCCAAGTCACTTGTAAGAGCCTATCTTGGAGAGACAAGGACTGAAAATGCTAGGGATGGGTGGGTCTGGAGTTTGGGGTATGTGTAATGCATTCTGGGCTTTTCAAGGCATTGGCCATAGGAATGAAGAGTAGTCTCCCTTATTCTGCTCAGCAACCTTCAACTTTATTAATTAAACCCTGCTTTCTGTTTAATCTTTCTTTTTGTGGCAACACAGCAAAACACCATAATTTTCTAATACTATACAGTGCCAACATCTTGGAGGATTTTAGGACAGATCCTAATAGCCAGCAATCTCTGCATTATAACAGTCAGATGCAAGAATCCTTGAAAGGCACACAACTCTCTAAAGCCGAGGACTGAAGCAGTTTTTCTCTAAACATTTATTACAAATACAAGTATTATTTGTATTCATCTCAGACCAAAGAGAGGCTAAGCAGTTGGTCCTTTTTATTGCAGTTGAAATCTGGCCCAATCTGGAAACTGTTTTTAGAATCACACACTGAATAAAGTTACCAAGATGTGTGTGAGGAGGTGTGACAGTTTCTGTTTGTAGCTTGGGGGTGTTGGGTGTGGGGGTGTGTCTGCCTGCATAGGCTAGGCACATGACTCTCCAGGGAGCCAGCAGGCTGCAGTCTTACCTCACTCTGGGCTGATGATGAAGGTGAGATCGAGATTAAAGGACATGGCATGAATGTTTATTTTTCACTAAATATGAGGTCTCCAAGGCCAAGCCCAACTGTCAGAAAGCCAGTTTCAACCAGCTTAAGTGAAAAAGAGAACTTGTGTGCTCTAGGGGCTAGGAAGTCCATGGGCTGACTTCAGGCATGGCTTGATCCAGGGGTATTTTAGCTTGAATTCACTACAAGCAGAACTTGTGATAGGGATTCTTGTACAGGTGATTTATTGAGGAGGTACTTTCAGCAGTAATTGCAAGGAAGTGACTTTTTATGACAGACGGGGAAGAAGAAGCTGATGGAAGAATGTGTTTTCAGCTGGAGTCCAGCTTCAGCCTGGTCCCATCGGGATCTCTGGAGTAGGAATAACATCACAGAGCTGTCTCACTGCAAAGCAAGAGGATTCGCCTTTTGTACCCCAGTGTTGATCAGGCATTGGCTGGGAGCTCCATCTGGAATGGGGAGCATAACTTTTTGGGAATTTCTGGGAAAAGTGGCTCTCTTTGGCTGAGGCAAGTATTTAAACAAGGGTGCAACTATGAGCTGTTCCCAGTTGACACTTACAGATGGGTGCACTGGCCTTGTAGAGGGAATCTGGGTGATGTACTAACATTGTCTACACCAAGGTGCTCAGGCAGTGAATCAGGGATTTACCTCTTGCCTCTTTTCTGAGGTCTACTTTTTTTTTTTTTTTTTTTTGAGGTGGAGTTTCACTTTGTCACTCAGGCTGAAGTGCAAGGGTGCCATCTCGGCTCACTGCAACCTCTGCCTCCTGGGTTCACGTGATTCTCCCATGAGGTCTACTTTTAAATTCCATTCTCAAATAGAAATTATTACTGAAGACCCTAAGTTTAAATTTTTCATGCATCTTAGGAAAAAAAGAGATCTGATATCTCCTGGTGTCAAAATATTAAGTTTCCTAGATCAGTCCCAAACAATTTCATGCTTACCCCTCTGGTGGGGAAGGAAGTAGGGTTAACCCTAATTAAATCTCATGGGTTAGGTGCCCCACATGGGTTTATGTTTCCAGAAGAAGAAGGAGGGATGCTGAATAGGCAAAAACCAGCATTTAGCCCCTGCCAGGCTCTGAACTTTATGTCAGAAGGGCATTCTGAATGGAGGGAACAGCATAGCATGGCTGTAGGGTGCTAGGTAGTGCCATACATTTGGGAGAGCAGAAAGTGGACGAGGCTGTTGGGAGAAAGTAGATGGAGAAGACTGAACACTTGGCAAGGGGAGTGCACAGAGAGCTTCCTAGTATAACAGAGGAATACAACTTCATCCTGGAAATTGTAGGTTGGTTTGAGGTTCTTCTGATTGTATAGCATGCTCTTTGGTATGATTTGGTCTTGTGACTTGTCAAGGTTACACAGAGAGTAAACTGAGAGGCCAAGACTTGAACCCCATCCGCTGGCCTTAGACAAAGGATGCCACAGCAAGGTGTCCCCTTGCTGTGTCCCCACCCAAATCTCATCTTGAATTCCCATGTGTTGTGGGAGGGATCCGGTGGGACATAATCGAATTATGGGGGTAGGTCTTTCCTGTACTGTTCTTATGATAGTGAATGAATGAGTCTTATGAGATTTGATGGTTTGGTAAGGGGAAACCCATTTCCCTTGATTCTCATCCTCTCTTTGCCTGCTGCCATCCATGTAAGATGTGACTTGCTCCTCTCCTTCCACCATGATTGTGAGGTTTCCCCAGTCACGTGGAACTGTAGGTCCAATTAAACTTCTTTCTTTTGTAAATTTCCCAATCTCAGATATCTCTTTATCAGCAGCGTGAAAATGGACTAATACACTCTTCCTCTTACACCATTCTTCTCCCAAGGGTCTGGTATCAAGCCACCAGTACAGCTAGAGACTGTGGGCCCAAACCCAGCCAGTCACAACCTCAAAGGGACCAAATACAGTGTTGCTGGGCAGTAGCCACATGAACTGGGGGGTAGATGGGCATTAATTATAACACTGGAGTCTTAGCCCATTTTGATGTTGACCAAGACTGGGCAGTCAGTCCCAAATGGACTTGGATAAGAGTCAGCTCTGTCTTAGGGGGAATCTACTATTCTATTCAGGAAAACTGAGGCAGGAACCCAGGTGTGAGGGTAAAGCCAGCACACAACAGGGAACAATAGAAAATTACAGCTCTCTTTAGGGGAACAAGTGATATTCCAACCCCTGTCTCCATAGGGAGCTAAAGTTGCCAAGAGTCAGGAAAGAAGATGTATTAATTCAGGTTATGCTTGGGGCTATAACAAATAACTCTCATCATTTTAGTAAACTAACACAAGTGTTTTCTCTTTATGGGTACCCAGTTTCCTTTCATCTTGCGGCTTTACCATTCCCCAGGGTCTGAATCCAGGCAGAGGCAGAGAGAGAATGTGGAGAAAGCATATCTACTCTCTGTTTTGCCCAGGTGAGAAGCCTATCACTCTGTTCATATTCCATTGGTGAGAACAGGTCACATTACTTCACTTAGCTGCAAGGTTAGCTGGGAAATGTAGTTCCTGGTTGGGCTGTGTTCCTTAGAGACAACTGTATACCACAGTAGGGGGAACATGCATTTTTGATAAGTAGTAGGCATCTCGGCCAGAGGAGCCCAGCCAATTCCCCACCAGGGGGAGGCCTCAGTGAGCCCAACTGGAGAGTGGGAGCCTATCTTTGCTCTACCCACAAGAAATATCCTTGATACAACTCAGCGCCTGAAATAGTCTGAATGGATTTGGGCTATTTCCAACCCAGCAGTCCGTGGACATGGACAGAGAAGATAAGGACTCAGTGAAATACGGAGCCTGGCAAAAGACATGGGAAAAATAAACAAATGCATGAAACGACAATTTCCTGCCAGTGGGACCTGGGTTCTGGGGAAAGCTTCTGAGTACACAGGGTTTGAGATTAATCTGGTTTCCCTCCTGCAGTCTCTGTGTGTGCTCAGGCTGTGTTTGATCAGCTCAGTTTCTGTTTGGAGTCAAGGACCTTCTCCCACCCGTTTATTCCTGGCCTTCTCCTGAATCTGCAGTGAATTTGTGTGTAAGGCTGAATTCATAGCCTGAGGACATTCTCTCAGCAGCTCCTTGTAATGATCTAAATATAGACACCTCACCTCGGTGCAGAGCAGGGAGGAGGAAAGAGACTGCTGTGCAGACACCTTGCTGCGGCATCCTTTGTCTAAGGCCAGCGGATAGGGTTCAAGTCTTGGCCTCTCAGTTTACTCTCTGTGTAACCTTGACAAGTCACAAGACCTTTAGTACTGTTTCTTCACCTGTAAAATGGGAACAGTTGCTCTGTTGCCATGATGAAAACATCATGAGTCCAAAAGAGTTTTGTAAACTGTAAAGTACTGTACCCGTGTTAGTGATAGTGGGCAGGATCTGTTGGGGGATTTAAAGCACAGACTCTGGAGCCAGAGTGTCTGAATTTGCACAAGCTGTTGTGAGATTGAGTGAGCTAATGTATGTAAAG
This sequence comes from Theropithecus gelada, assembly GCF_003255815.1. Classification (NCBI taxonomy): domain Eukaryota; kingdom Metazoa; phylum Chordata; class Mammalia; order Primates; family Cercopithecidae; genus Theropithecus; species Theropithecus gelada. Next base: position 59,427,636 of record NC_037678.1, read on the forward strand.
AGCTTAGCACACTGTCTGGCCTATCGTTCTTGCTCAGTAGACACTGGTGGCTATTACTGCTGCACGCACGCATGCCTCTGGTTTTCCATATGCCGTGTCTCTGTCCCTTCTGTTTCATCCAGCTGCAGTGCCTTTTCCCCATCTCCATGGGTGGGGTTCCTACTCATCCTTGGAGCCTCAGCAACAAGGCCCACTCCTCTGGGAATCCTGCCCAGGGTGGCAGGTTGTACAAATACGGGGAGTGCTGTTCACATAGAAAATGTGAATGGCTCCTCCTGCAGTTGTGCCACATGGCAGAACAGCCTGGTATCACCGTGAGAAATCATCCTCCAGGGTCTGGAGTTCCTGTAAGTCATCTCTCTACTAAGACACGTGGGTGCATGCCTCATTTCTCTTACTGGCAGAGAGTTCTCCATGGGCAGGGAAGGTTAGCTTGGGTTATGCTTGCTGCTGTAACAAACAAGTGCCCCTCATGACGTGATGCCTTATACCACCTTGGAACTCTGCACCACCAGCAAGAAGGCTCTCAACAGATGCATGTCCTCAGTCTTAGACTCCTCAACCTCCACACCTGTAAGAAATAAGTTCTATTTCTTCATAAATCACCCAATTTTGGGTATTCTGATATAGGTAACAGAACATGGATGAATACACTCAGGCTCTGCTCTCAGTGGAATCCAAACGTGTTACCTGCGTTTTCCAAATGAGGGGACTGAGGTTCTGAGGGGTTATTTATTCAGGGCCACACTGCTGGTGAGAAGCTGAGCCAGGATCCAAAGCCAGGGGTGTCTGATTTAATTCTGAGCTCTTTCCACCACTCTGCAAGACTATCCCACAAAAATAGTAAGCAAGCACGGAAATGTTGGGAGTAGGGTGCTAATGCTAGGGGTAAAAACTGAAATCGCTGTTCTGAAATTGCTTTCGCTTCCTTCCACAGATTCACAGATACATATGTTGAAAATGAGAGAGAAAAAGAGAGAAGGAGGGGGAGAAGGAGGGAAAAGAGGGAAAGAAAAGGAGAAGGAGAGAGAAGGAGGGAGAGGATGAAGAAGGAAGATTCAGAGAGCAAGAGATAAGCAAGAGGCAGGGGAAGATGTTCATTTATGCAAACCTCCCCTCATCACTCCTACTCTTTATTTTTTGAAGCAAATAAAATTAAATGCAAGTAAACCCAGCACTTCCTTTAGTTGGCCTGTCCCCACTTCCTGTTGTATGAATATTTGTTTCTAGAGATGCTGTTTCCAGGCTACTTTTGGAGGCGGGAGGTGGCATGTGCTGGAGTTGGGGGACAGAGAATAGAAACATACCTTCTGTGAACTGGGTATGTGTACAAGCATTGCCTCTTAAAACAACTTTTTTATTATAAAAAAATGTACACAGAAGATGAAGATAAGAGTACAATTAATGCCCCTCGACCCATCACTTGGCTTCACCGTTACTGAGCAGAGAAAACCCTGCCTAGAATAACTCAGCCATCACAACAAGCTTATCCTAGGGGTTCTATTATTACCCTATTTGGCAGAGGAGGAAACTGAGGTTCAGGGAGGACAAGCAACTTACCTTGAGTTCTCCAGGCACCTCTAGAGTCCATGCTCCTAACTGCCAGGCTGCCCGAGGCTGGCTCTTCACACCTGGATACACTGTGCTATCACATCCCTGGGAGGGCTGCTGGTTGTTTCTGGACATGAAATCATATGTGAGATATTTGTGCCTTTGCTCAAAATATAATCTAGGTATTGAGCAATGATACTTAAAGCATGATTCGTTGATTGGCAGTTTTAGCATCTGTGACAAATACAGAATCTCAGGCCCCAGCTCAGACCTCCTGAGTCAGCATTTATAGGGGGAAGCCCAGACATCTGTATTTTGACAAGCCTTCCAGATGATTCTGATGCAAAACCTAGACTCCAAGAGTTTGCTTCCTTCCAGAGTGCCCTGTGGATTCCTGCTCTGCGTGCTGTCCTGGGAATGGCTTCTCTCTCTTCCCTTCCCACTCAGTGACATACTTCATGTCTGTTTACAAAGCCCACGACCTGTGTCCTGGGGACCACACAAACTCTCTGGAACATTATCTTTATGACCTCGCAGTAGCTGAGCTGTGTCTGGTGAATAGTCCTCACCCCAGTGCTCCCAGTAGATTCTGCCCTGTGCAACGCAGGCTTCTTTAGGCTGGGACTATTGACAGTCTTGTAAACCAGGCCTCCAGGCGGGTCCTCCATGCTTCCATCTCACACCACTGTGATTTACATATGCAGGTGTGAGGGGCAGCACCTGTTAGAAATATACACCCGGCAAGTTTTACTTTTGCACCATAAAAATGGATAAATCTGCCATCCATAAGAGCCTTATTTACTGCTAAGAGTTCATTATATATGCATGAAAAACTAACTAATTTAACTGCCTGGCAATAACTTCCTGCCAGAGGCTGGATGCAGGATTGGAATTCAAGTTTAGGTTGGGGACAGCCAAGGTGAGCTTGAGAGGTTGGCACAGCCAGGTGGCAAGGGCCTGTAGGTACAAGGCTGGCTCCCAATCCCGGCCTGGCATGGCTAGTGGCGTGATGCTGGGCTCATGTAGGCTCTCGGCCTCAGTTTCTCACCTGTAAAATGGGGATAACCATACCTCAAGCCTAAAATTTTTGTGGCAATTAATACCATATTTCATCAAAGCAAAGCCACTGACCACTAACCATAAGATGCAGTTTTAGTTTCTGCATCACTACCAAAGAAAAAAATGCTATCTAAACTAGAGTTCGTGCCTTTTATCACTTAGAATTTTTATTTTATGCTTATTGAAAGAGCTCTTTAAAATTCATTTAGACATAGATTCTACCGTATATCAGGCATTCGCATATATTAAAAGGGAAATGTAAGCAAAATAAATTGATGGAAGGATTCCTAAATCTTTTCCACATTCAGAATTCAATTTCTCTGAATCACTTTTTGACTCAGTGGTCGATGCCTGCACTTTTCCGCGTCATCTTGTCCTCAGTGCCACCAAGGGTGTTCACGGTGCAGTTATTCTTAGAAATGTTCTCAATTCCTAGCCAAATCTTTTTTGTTTTCCCCAAGCTGCCCATTCTGCAAATTTTGCTGCTGGAATTTTTAGAATTTACCAGGAGGTGTTGATAGAAGGTTTGCAGAGGGCACCCAGGACTTGTGTTCCTTCAATGATCTGTAAGTCATTTGCTGGTGCAAATGTGGGAGTTGCCCTTATCCACCGGGAATTCCCACCGGGCTTGAGCATGCGTGGCAATAACTGTGTCATGGTGGCCACCTGGCCTGGCTCCCAGAGACTACCAGATGCATCCCCATTTCAGAGATGTTGACATGGGGAGAGAAGGTGCATCTCGAATTAATCAAATGTGACAGACTGAAATGCTTGCCAGTGGCTGGGCACGGTGGCTCATGCCTGTAATCCCAGCACTTTGGGAGGCCAGAGCAGGTGGATTGCATGAGGCCAGAAGTTCGAAACCAGGCTGGCCAACATGGTGAAACCCCGTCTATACTAAAAATACAAAAAATTAGCCAAGAGTGGTGGCAAATGCCTATAATCCCAGCTGCTTGGGAGGCTGAAGCAGGAGACTTGTTTGAACAAAGGAGGCAGAGGTTGCAGCGAGCTGAGATCGCGTTGCTGTACTCCAGCCTGGGAGACAGAGCAAGACTCCATCTCAACAACAACAAAAAAACAAAACAAAACAAAACAAAATGCTTACGGGTGAGTCTGGCACACAGGAATGGAGGAATTAACATTTCCTGCATGACCTGTGTACCAGGCTGTATTAGTTTGCTTGGGCTGCCATAACAAAGCACCACAGCCTGGGCAGCTTAAACAACAGAAATGTATTGTCTCACAGTTTTGGTGGCTGGAAGTCTCAGATCCAGGTGTAGGCGGATCTGGTTTCTTCTGAGACTTTTCTTGTCCTGTAGATAGCTGCCTCTTGCTCTGTCCTCACATGGTCTTTCCTCTGTGCTTGCCGGTGTGCAAATCTCCTCTTCCTGTAAGGACACCCATCATACTGGATTAGAGCTCACCTTAATGGCCTTATTTTAACTGAATCACCTCTTTAAAGACCCTCAGTTCCAAGTATAATCACATTTTGAGGTACTGGAGGGTAGGACGTCAATATAGGAATTTTGGGAGGGGACATGGTTCCGCCTATGATATAGGACCAGGGTTGGTGCTCTGCAAACAGGATCTCCATTTGGCTACACAGTGATTGCATCGGCAGGTGGTTTTGTCTTCACTTTACTCATGAAGAAATTGGGGCCCCAATAAGTTATCCGTCAAATATCACACAGCTGGGACGGGGAAGCGCTGAATTTCAAATCTAGGAGAAGCTGTGCTGTAGGCCTGCCTGCTAATTCTCATGCCAAACTACTTTCTGGAACCTGAGGGATGTCAGGCACAGTTCTTCCCTCCCTACCCCCAGCTTCTGGGTTAGAGAAGGGGAGGGCGGAGGCCTGAGTTGCTGCTCACCCCTCCCTCTCCACATCCTGCATTAATCAGAGTTCTTCCAATATCTTATTAAACTTCCTTGTAAACTTATTTGAAGAAAGGGTGGCTGAACAGAAAAGTTTGAATGTGGCTGTATTGCACGGCGTATTAATTTCCTAAGGCTGCTGACAACATGGGTGGCTTAAAACATTATTTTCTCATAGTTCCGGAGTCTAGAAGTTTGAAATCACTGTGTCTGAAGGGGCACACCCCGTCTCTGAAAGCTCTAGGGGAGGATGCTTTCTTACTTCTTCCTGACTTCTGAGGGTGGCCCTCAATCCTTGGTCTTCCTTGGCTCATAGATGGTGTCACTTCAATCCCTCTCCATCATCACATAACATTCTCCGTGTGTGTGTGTGCGTGTGTTCATCTCTTCTCTTAAAAGCACCAGTAATTATAGTGAACTTAGGTCCTACCTTAATCCAGTATGACCTCACCTTAACTAATTACATATGCAAAGACTCTATTTCCAAATAAGGTGGCATTCACAGGGAACTGGGGTTAGGACTTCAACGTATCTTTTAGTGGGATGCAATTCAAACAACATCACATGGCATAGCTAAAGCTAAGGAAGGCCACTGGTCAGGGAGCGAGGTGATGTGGGGGGGACTTCCAGGCAGATGGGGGACTTCCAGGCAGAGCTGTGAGATGATAGAGAAAAGCTGAGAGTGGCCACAGGAGTCAGGGATGATCGCAGGTCAAGGTATGAACTGGGTTGACTTTGCTTCTAGGGGATGTGTAGAACATGCTGTCTGGTGAGATGGCTGGGTCTGAGCTGCCTCTCCCTGTCTGGCCCATTCCTCTGCACCAGTCACTCGCTCTTAATCCCCTTAAGCTCAGAAATTTGACAGGAGGGAGGCCAGGTCCAGGACAGTTGGTAAACACCAGGACCATCCTCTTGCTTTTCTTCTTAATGAGGAGGCCAAAGTCTTTGAAGCCAGCGGGAGGCCTCCTTTGAATCTAAGGTATCCCAGAGTTTAATTCTTTTGTAATCCTTTGTTGGGGGGTGGGGGGCAGCTTCCAAAAATACCTTGTCCTTAAGCAGTTTTCATTATGGATGCTAGTTGCTCAAACCTTCACTAATTCAGGTTAACCTGGATCCCAGTAGAGTTTTTCTTTTTTTTCTCCTAGCATCCTCTGATGTCAGGCCAAACAAAAATTCACATAAAGGATGTAAGTCCCACATTTCTCCCGGCATTATATCAGAACGGCCCTGGGAGCATATTAATAGCCTGGAGTCATGGAACAAATGGTTATTTATATGTGTAGGTGATGGCTAAAGTACACCCTCCAGTAATGATTCACAATTAACAAGCACTTCAGCAAATGAACAAAATCTGTTTTTCATCCATTGAGGTAGCAATTCTTTATCCAGAACTCATGTACCTGCAACTTCTGGTTAACCAGCCCTCCCACACAGCTCCAGAACAAAGCTAATTAGAGATTATAATCATGACCTTCAGGCTCCTTCCTGAGCCTGAAGGGTACTTGAGTCATCAATAAAATATAATGTCTTCAGTAGAGTTTCAGTTGACAAGTATAATGGAGTTGAAAATTGGTGATCTATATATACTTGTTAACTCTCTGTTAACTAGACATGTGTTGGCAGCTCTTGTGGAGTGAGCTCTTCTCATCTGCTAGAACTTTCCAGATATTTTCTCATTTAATCTTCTCAGCTCTGCTCTATGTGATGGGCTTTGGGGGTGATGGGAGGGAACTGGGGCTCTTGTCTCTTGCTTGTCCAGTCCTAGTTACTATCCTTGCCTCAGGTCCCTGTGATAATGCAGTTTATAGACAGTCTGGAATGCCTGGACTAGGAGAAACCTCCAGGGGATCCAGCTGGATCCAGTTTGATCATTTCATTGTACGTGAGGCATCTGAGGCCAGAAAGGCTGAGTGATGTGCTCAGGTTTGCCCAGAGCCCCTGCCTCCTAGCTCTAAGTTCTCTCTATTACATCACAGCATATGCGACATAATTCAGCTGCTATCTTGATTATCCCCAGGAGTATGGTGATTTATTTTATGGCCCAAAACAGGATCCAGCAAACAGAGCCTGTCTTTTGTTGTTGTTGTTGTTGTTACTTAGTTTTTATTTCATAAACTTAACTCTGCAACTCAGCTAGGTATGGAAGGGAACGAGGAAAACATGGAACCCACAGGGAACTGCAGTGAGAGCACAGAGATTCTAGGATACTGCGAGCAAATGGGGTGGAGGGGTACTCTCCTGAGCTACAGAAGGAATAGGCTGGTGGTTAAAACACAAGTCAAACTTATTGAAGTTGTCTACAGTCAGCAATGGTGATCTTCTTGCTGGTCTTGCCATTCCTGGACCCAAAGTGCTCCACGGCCTCCACAATCTTCATGCTTTCTTTCACCTTGCCGAAGACCACATGCTTGCCATCCAACCAGTCTTGGCAGTGCAGATGAAAAACTGGGAACCATTTGTGTTGGGTCCAGCATTTGCCATGGACAAGATGCCAGGACCTGGACGCTTCAGGATGAAGTTCTCATCATCAAATTTCTCCCCACAGATGGACTTGCCACCAGTGCCATTATGGTATGTGAAGTCACCACCCTGGCACATAAACTCTGGAATAATTCTGTGAAAGCAGGAACCCTTATAACCAAATCCTTTCTCTCCAGTGCTCAGAGCATGACAATTTTCTGCTGTCTTTGGAACCTTGTTTGCAAACTGCTCGATGTCAAAGAACATGGTGGGGTTAACCATGGTTGATAGTACAGGACTCCTGGTGACAGTGATGTTTTAAAAGGTTTTTTTTTTTTTTTTTTTTTTTAAGAGAGGGTCTTGCTCTGTCATCAGGGCTGGAGTGCAGTGGCACAACCGTGGCTCACTGCATCCTTGACTGGTAGGTCTCAAATGATCCTCCCACTTCAGCCTCCCGAGTAGCTTGGATTGCAGGTGCATACCACCCTATGCATGTTAATTTTTGTATTTTTTGTAGAGGTGGGGTTTCACCATGTTGTCCAGGCTGCTTTTGAACTCCTGGGCTCAGGCGTTTCTCTCGCCTTGGCCTCCCAAAGTGCTGAGATTATAGGCTTGAGTTACCACACCTGGCCTCTTTTTTTTTTTCCCCTTTTAATGTCAAAGAGCAGTCTTTTAAATTAGCTTACGCATTAACTATATGAGTGTTACAAAGTGTTGGCTGAGTCTGGATCCTTGAGGATAAATGTGAGAGGCCTGAAATATATGCTCAGTGAGGATTTGGTACATTTCCATCATGCTCATCATCCTTCACTCCTGACATTGAACCTGTTAGCAGTCCTGCCAGGGCAGCTTTAAAAATGTGTCAACGATTTGACTGCTTCTGACCATTCTACAGTTTCTGCCTTGGTCCTGGGCACTGTCTTCTCTCAGCTGGATGACCTCTGGGGCCCCCTTACTGGAATCCCTGCTTCTGTGATTCTCATCACACTTAGACTACACTACACTCTCCTTTCCAGGGCCTCAAGGCCTTGCATGGCTTGCGCTTTGCCCAACTCTCCGACCTCCTGTCCTACTCTGCCCTCCCTCACTCTGTTCCAGCCACCCCGGCCTTGCCATGCCTCAAAACTGCCAAACTAATTTCTGCCACAGGACCTTTGCACAGGCTATTTTCTCTACCTGGAATGCTCTTTGCCCAGATGGTTTCTTGGCTCAGTCTTCCATTTTATTCAGGTCTTTGCTCAAATATCACCCCTGCAGAGAGGCTTTCCCAATGGCCATGTCTAAGATAACACCCTCTTCCTTTCATTTTGCTTTTCCCAATGTTGCTTTAGTGTTACATAGAGCATTGATACTGCCTTATGATAAATAACCATCTTACTTATAAATATTCACTTGTTTTTCTGTTCTTTGTCTGACCTGCTAGAATTTAAGGTCTGTGAGGCCCAGAACAAAGTTGACTCCCCATTTCTTGCATCAGTGCCTGGTAGATGCTCAATAAATAACTGTTGAGTAAATTAATAAACTAAAACTTTAGAACCATTGCCCGGCATGGTGGCTTACGCCTGTAATCCCAGCACTTTGGGAGGTCAAGGTGGGCGGATCATGAGGTCAGAAGATCGAGACCATCCTGGCCAACATGGTGAAACCCCATCTCTACTAAAAAATACAAAAAAAGAAAAAAAAAAAAAGAAAAAAAAAATTAGCTGGGTGTGGTGGTGCACGCCTGTAATCCCAGCTACTCAAGTGACTGAGGCAGGAGAATCGCTTGAACCTGGGAGGTGAATATTGCAGTGAGCCAAGATCACGCCACCGCACTCCAGCCTGCGGATGGAGCGAAACTTTTTCTCAAAAAAAAAAAAAAAAAAAAAAAAAATCCTGAGGGAAAAAGGACTCTAGGAATTTTCCAACCAAAAGGTATAATAATTACATGAAATAAATGGCAAAGTTTCATAGAGGCATTTGAAAGCTGACTTAAATCAATGGAAAGGCATATCATGTTTTTGGATGGGAAGACAGTATTGTAAAGAAAACAATTTTCCCCAAATTAGTTCTTGAATTGAATGCGATTTCAACCTAATGCCCTTAGGGCTGTGTAAGTTGACAAAACTATTTAAAAACTCATCTGCAAAGATAAATAGGAAAAAGCCACCCAGGAATTCTTGGAAAAATAATGACAGTGAGAAGGGAACTTCAATGTAAAACTTCTAATATGTATTATAAAGCTGTAATGATTAAGATAGTGTTTTACTGGGGCAGGAATATACCAAAATACCCATGAAATAGAATAGTAAATTCAGCAAGAGAAAAAAGGGTATGTTAGAATTTACTGTAATAATTGGATTATAACCCATGGAAGAAGATAGATATTCATAAATCCATACTGATATAAATAATTATATGTACTGGGGGAGAAGGGACAGTTCTTCCTTGCAGAGGAATTATGATTAATAGTTGTAGAGCAATGATGGAAATAGAAAATCCCCAGTAGGCAAATACTGCGATAACAATTGTCACAGGCAAGTATATCAACAGATGCTAAAATTAGTATTTAGTATGATGAGAACAGGATATTTGCATTATCTCAAAGTATTTCCCCACAAGATATTTATTATTTACTGAGAGGAAAAATAGTAACATTACAGTGTAGAAACCTAGCAGGCAGCACCTTAACCGAGTGATCAAGTTTAATATCACAGGTGAAGGGACACCCTGACATCATGTGCCACCTTGTATGTTGCACCATCATGCCCTCCTGCACTGTGAAAGGCACATTGCTTCTATGATGTTTGTGCCCCCAATGCATACCCTCAATCTAACCCCAAGAAAACATTAGGCAATGCAAATTAAGGGATGTTTTACAAACCCCAAGAAAACATTAGGCAATGCAAATTAAGGGATGTTTTACAAAGTAGCTGGTCAGTACCCTCTCAAAGAGTCAAGGTTGTGAAAGATGGAAGACCGAGGAACTGTCTGATTGGAGGAAACTGAGAACTCATGGTAACTCAAGGCAATGTAGGATCTTGGATTGGATCCTGGAACAGAGAAAGAACATTAATGGGAAAACTGGTGAAAATCAAATAAGGTCTGCAGATTAGTTATGTTAATTTTCCAGTTTTTTGTTTGTTTGTTTTTGTTTTTTTTTTTTGCACTATGGTTACATAAGTTCTTAACATTAGGGGAAGCTGGGGGAGAGGCATAAAGGAACTCTCAATTTTATTTTTGCAAATTTTCTGAAAGCTTAAAATGATTTCAAATAGAAAGCTAAAAAAGAGTTTACTATAAGAGTAAGGAGGGGAAAAATAATGGATTATTCAGTTAATGATGGTAAGACAGTTAACCATTTGGAGATATGTATAACTTTAATTATATATATGTATACATGCTTTATTTATAAAAGTATAATCCATACCATATACCAAAATAAATTCCATGTGGATTTAAGCAATTGATCTCATGGAGACAGAGAGAAGAATGATGATTAACGGAGGCTGGCGGGAGGCTGAGGCAGAGAATTGCTTGAACCCGGGAGGTGGAATTTGCAGTGGGCCGAGGTTGCACCACTTGTGCTCCAGCCTGGGTGACAGAGTGAGACTCCTTCTCAAAAAAAAAAAAAAAAAAAAAGAAAGAAAGAAAGGAAAAAAAAAAAACAGAGGCTGGGAAGGGTGATGGGGTTACGGGGATAAAGAAGGGTTGGTTAAAGGGTATAAAAATACAGTGAGAGAGAAGGAATAAGATCTAGTGTTCAGTAACACAATAGGGTGACTATAATTAACAGTAATTTATTGTATATTTCAACATAACTATAAGAGTGGAATTAGAATGTTTCTAACACGAAGAAATGAATGTTTAAGGTTATGCGTATCCCAATTATCCTGATTTGGTCATTACGCGTTGCATGTTTGTATCAAATATCACATGTATCCCAGAGATATGTACAACTATTATGTGTGTATAAAAATTAAAATTAGAAAAATAAAAAGAAAGTTACATACACTCTTTAAAGCAAAATAAGAAATATTAGGTTGGATGAAGCAATATTGAAGATGAATTTCTTATCCTCAGTAACTAGAAATCAGTTAATCTCTATGCTAAGATTTTAATATTTATAGAATGAATGTATAATGTATGATAAACACAGATTAATACATTTCTATTTATGGTAATATTGATAATTTTATAAAAATAACTTATTATCTACACTTGTCTAATTGTGTTACCTGGGGATATCCTGGTCAGTTTTTAGGTGAAGGTCAGATAAAACTGGGCTCAAATTTAGGCTCCACGGCATACCAGCTGTGTTTCTGAGTCTATACTTAGACATTAATTAATTGGTTTTGTATTTGTTGAGTGGCCCCTCTATATACCAGTCAGGATACTGAAATTCCTATTCTGGTTTATGCTTTTAGTCTTGATTAATTCATTTGCAGGCTGGAGATTACAGCACCTGCCTCCTAAGACTGTTGAAAAGTAGTAAGATAGCATATTGAAGCCCTTGGAACAAAGCCTGGTATATCGTAGGGGCCCATTCAATGTTGGTGCTTCCTGTATCCAAAACATAGGCATTTCTTTCCTGATAAGTGACCAATGCATGATCACCTGAATTATAGACACTAACAGTGAAGAATATAATGTAGTGGTTAGGAAAGCACAGACTCTGGAACCAGGTCAAGTTCAAACTCTAGCTCTTCTACATACTGGCTGTGTGACTTTGAGACAGTTACTTAAGCGTCTCTGCTTCAGTTCCTCATCTACAAATTCCCCGAATTCCCCAATAAGAAGATCTATCTCAGAAGGGTGTTATGAAGATTAAACGAGTTAAGATTTGAAATGCATTTGGAACAACAGCTGGCACATAATAAGTGCCACATAAAGGTTTGCTAAATAGAATACAAATTATGCCTGGTCTTTCAAAATAGATCACAAAAGCAAAAAACCACTGTACTCTCCGCGTTGAGACTGGGAAAAGGTGCTATTCTTTTTAGCTCCATAAAGGCCTGGCCAGAGACCCTGGGGGTCAGACCATCCTTTTTGCCCTTGGCCAAGAGACCCCAAGCTTCATTCATGAGAGAAACACAGCAAAGCAATGGGCTTCTTGGGGTGAGGCAGTGGGAGAGGTCTTTGCAGTGACATTATAATTGAGGCAAATCAAGGATAGTGATTTCAGGTGGATTTGCAAATGAATGATTAACTTTCACCATTTTGACAATGTATCCAAGCTCCACCTCTGCCAGTTCTTCTGGGATGGCGCTTAAGGTATTTAAAAAATACTTCAGGGATGAAGTTTTCTCCTCTAAAGAATTCTAACAACAGGCAGGGCGCAGTGGCTTATGCCTGTAATCCCAGCACTTTGGGAGGCCGAGGTGGGTGGATCACTTGAGATTAGGGGTTCGAGACCAGTCTGGCCAATGTGGCGAAACCCCGTCTCTACTAAAAATAAAAAAAATTAGCCAAATGTGGTGGCACATGCCTGTAATCCCAGCTACTCGGGAGGCTGAGGTGGGAGAATTGCTTGAACTCAGGAGGCAGAGGTTGCAGTGAGCCAAGATTGTGCCACTGCACTCCAGCCTAGGTGACAGAGTGAGACTGTCTCAGTTAAAAACAATATTCTAACTATGAACTCAATGTGGGTAGGAGTAAATGAGCAAAAGCCAGGGACCAGGGCTTTGGAAACATGTGACTTCTGCAAATGTGAATTATTATCATGGAACCAGTGGCCATGGGTCCCAGAATTGCCAGCCCCAGGACTGGCAATCGTGTGAATCTCGAGTAGCAGGCAACCTTGTCCACTCTCTGGACTTCCAGGGCCAAATGGGCTCCTGAGCAAATTATTCTCTCTGCCCAAAAAGACTGCCGAGTGCTCTTGCAAAGAGGGCCAGCAAGTAACAACCCAGCCGCTCTCAGCGTGCGTGGGCACGTCGGCTGCTCTCTCAAACAGAGGTATTGTGTCCCAAGGTCCTTTTAAAATAAGCCTATTTTGAGATGTTTATATACAAACCAGGGAAAGAATGGGGGTATTATGCCCATAATGGAAAGTGCTCATAAATAAAAAGGCGCCATTTATCGTCCATTTCCAAGGCTGCTCTGTGGGCTGCTGCTGTGGAGCGAGGCCCGGGAGGGGACGGATGTTGAGCCTTGTCAATCAGGCTGGCTGCAGGAAGGAGTGGGCTTTATGCCAAAGACCCCGAGTTTGCAGAGTTCCAGGAATTTCTTCTTTGTCACTGAGGCCTGGCTACCTCCAACAGATGGAAGATCCACTTTAGGAAAATCGCTTTTTCATTGTAATCAAGGCTTATAACATGTTTCGGTGAATTCTTTAGAATCACTGTAATCACTGTGGCGAGCCTGTGGGGTTAGAGGTGGGAAAGGATGGGTTTTGAGTGCAGCATATCACACACACACACACACACCATGCAGGTTACTCTCAATTATTGTCTTGCTGAATCTGTCACCACAAACATATGCTCTCAGGTCACATCTGCCCAGTGCTTCCCCATTACGGGGTAGGTGCATACCAGGGAGGGTGCATTGCGAGGGGTGAGGAATGAATCTATTTTTGAGTGCTGACTATGTGCCAGGCACAGTGCGGAGAACTCTCTCTCCACTATCTCATTTTATCCCCACAACAGCCCTAAGAGGCAAGTATCATCATTTCCATTTTATAGATGAGAAAACGGAATTCAGGGAGGTGACGTTAGATAAGCAAGGTCACGCAAGTAGAACGTTGGAAAAGGGATCCAAGTCATGCATCTCCCAGAGGTAGGGGGATTAAGACTGACTGTACTATTCCAGTGCGGCTGGGGAGAAGTTTCTCTCCACCCCGCCGGAGGGAACTGGGGTAATTCCTTCCTATTGTCTGAAATATGACACACAAGGTAAGCTTCTGATCTGGAGATGGTTTCCTCCCCTAACAACTCCAAGAGTCCTTTTACAAAGCAAAATGGAGTTGGCATTGGTTAGGACAAAGAAGTTACCCCCAAGCTCTGTTCATCTTTGCACTCCAGTTGAATAAAGGCCAACCCCAGCCCTTACTCCAAACTGTTGGCCAGTAGGATGAGTCCTGTGTGGAGAACATACAGGATTTGGAGTTAAAGGAAAGTCGAATACACAGAGAATAAAATGATTGTTACCAGGGGTGGGGCAAGGACGGGGTGGAGAGAAAATGAGGAGATATAGGTGAAAGGATACAAAGGTGCAGAGGTGTAGGAGGAACAAGTCTAGAGTTCTAGTGTCACATGAGGACAATAGTTAATAATATTGTATTGTATTCAGGATTTTTGCTAGGAGTATACTTTAGGTGCTTTTGCCATACACACACAAAGCATAACTGTGAAATGATAGATCTGTGTATTCATCTGACTCTAGTAACCATTTCACTATGTATATGTATATCAAAACCTCATGTTACGCACCTTATATACAGTAAAATAAACAAATAGAGGAGGCTGGAGTCCTGTGGGTTTGGTGCAATTGTTGCCTGCTCAGTAGAGTCAAAGAGCACGGGCTGGGGAGTCCTCAGTGTTGTATGATGCCTTAGACCAGGGGCTCTGGACCTGGCTGCCTGGACTCAGTCTTAGCTCATCAACTGTGACCTTGAGTAGATTTTATTTTGCTGAGTCTCAGTCTCAGTTTTCTCATCTCTAAAGTGGACACAAAATGGTACCTACCTCACTGGGCTGGTGAGACAATGCATGACAGAGGCTATAGGAGGTGTACCTTTCTAACGTTTCCTTGACCCTCTTGTCACCTGCAAGTTTCCTGGGCAGTTCCTGCACACATCCATGGCTTCCAGCCTCAAGCACCTGTGATCCTCTCTGCCCAAGGGCTCCTCTGGTGCTCAGGAGGGTGCTCAACACTTGCATAGGACATTTAGAAGTGCCAGGGAGTTAACGTCCCAGAAGGGACCCTCAACCAGAGGAAGATGGAGTTGGTGGATCCATATCCAGCTTTCTCACACTCAGTGGGAAAATTCTCCTGTGTGTAACACAGAGCTTCCCAAAGTGTCCCCAGTAGGACCTACCCTTAGTTGTCCACAGAGGTGACCTACTCATCACTGTACCATTAATTGACTTTTCTCTCTTTTCTGTTTTATTTTCTGGCTCTCACTGTGCTTCCTGGGACCGCCTCCCGAGTAAACACCCTGCAACCAAATTCTCATCTCAGAGTCTGTTTTTGAGGAACTCAACCAAGACAGGGTCTTAGCGTGAAGCCTAGCATTTAATAAGTACTCAAAAAGCAGTATTTACAATTAATTAATTATTATTTTTTAAAGACAGGGTCTTGCTATGTTCCCTAGGCTGGAGTGCTGTGGCTATTCACAGGTGCGATCCCACTACTGATCTGCACAGGAGTTTTGACCTGCTCCGTTTTCTCCCTGGGTCAGTTCACCCCTCCTTAGGCAACCTTGTGTTGCCTTCTCAGAGGTCACCACACTGATGCCAAACTTAGTGAGGACACCTGATTGCCATGGCGTGCTACAGCCCAGAACTCCTGGGCTCGAGCAATCCTCCCACCTGAGGCTCCTGAGTAGCTGGGACTACAGGTATGCATGACTGTGTCCAGCAGTATTTACTGTTGTATTCTTGTGGTATTAGCTTTACTACCTCCCTGGTTCTACAACATCCCTATGAAATCCTGGGGGTGTCCGTTATTCTCTCTTGGCTTGTGCTCAGCTTTGGAGAATATGAGCTCTGGCTGTGAGCTAGAGGGTGCCTGGATACGAGTGTCTCCTCTTCTTGAGTTTTGGCTTCAGCACCTGCCTGCAAATAGCTCCCGCAATCTCAGGCAGCTTGGCCATCATTGGCAAGAATGTGTCCTTCCTGCTGGATTATGGCTTATGCCTGAGAATGAAAGAACCTAGCTGCGTGCCCTGGAGAAGGTGGCTGAGCCTCCATTTCCTCTTCTGTACTAGGGAAATTAAGAAGATAGGGTTGTTGAGATGAGTTAACAAGGTGATGTCATGAAACGTTCAGTACAGTGCTTGGCATAGAGGGAGAACTCGATACACGGTGGTCAGAGATTTTTCTCTAGACCAGTGCCCGCCACTGCACACCTGGAAATTTCAGACTCAAAGAGTGACTTGTCATGGCTTTTAAACATGCAGTTGTACCTGCCATGAGATGTAAAGGTGGGTGGAGTGGAAGGGCCTGGCAGGCCTGAATGACAGCAAACTTCCTTCCTGGCCACTTCCTGCAATGGCAGCCTCCACTGATCAAATATTCATCAAACCCAACAATGTGTCCATAACACCGTGCAAAGATGAGAAGGACACTCATCAGGCCCCCAGGAAGCTCATGGCCAAATGATGCTGCCCAGTAGTATGAAGGATGTTTCCAGGCCTTTGGGAGGAGCTAATCTGGGAAGTTTCAGATAACTTGAATAACAAAAATATCACTTTTTATAACTGTATAATCATATTAATCATAAACATTTATTGATGTCTACTCTGAGGCAGGCACAATTTTAAACGGTTTATAGAAATCGATTGAGTTGATCCTATACTGGTACAGATAGACTATTATTATAATATCCATTTGACAGATAAGAAACGGAGTCCCAGAGAGGTCATGCAGTTTGCCTAGAGTCACACAGTTGGTAAGCAGGGGCACTGGGATTTGAACCCGGATAGTATGGATCCAGAATCTTTACTTTTAACTCCCATTGTACTACCCCACACTTAAAATAACACAGGGGACCTGGTTGTCTGAACTTTCAGTGGTTCCTCTGTAGAATCTTTGTGCAACTTTTAGTTTAATGATGCTTAGGTTGATTTTGGCCTGTTGGCTTCTTCTTGCACTCTGATAAGCTGTAAGTTCTGGATTTGGGTTGCATTCTCTGGGAAACTTGAGTCAGTCAGATGTGCAAACACAACTGGATGCCAGCTCTGTCCTGGTTTCCTGGGGCCCCATTGTAGGTTCTAAGTGTGAGGAATTCATCATGGTTCCCCAGGACATTACTGACCAGCCAACTATTTCCGTCCTATAGATGGAGGGTTTTGAACCTTTTCAGGGTCACAGATTGTGGTTAACACTGCTTTGGTGTCCTGCCAAGATCCCCTTTGCTGAGCCATCCCTGAGCTGCTGTGAGTGTTGGCTATTAATGATTCGTAGCTGCCCTTTTCTTAGGGTCACAGCCAATAATGGAGGGATATAGATGTAGGGGTATAAGAGGCTGGCCTCACGCCATGGGACGGGGTAACTTTGTGTATAGATTATTCTCCAGTGTCCCCCTGGGGATCAGGCCAGGGCTACATATCACCCAAGGTCACACCATTGCTGGGTTTTCTCTTCCTTTTCCTTGAAAGTTTCCCCTGTGAGTCCTTACTCAGTAACTCCCATGACCCTGAATCTTGGCTTCAGTTTCGGCTTCTAGGGAACTCAGATCCCCTTGAGAATGTGATGAAAACTCAACTTTGTCCTTTAAAAACTGCACACATATACATACACCCCAACTTCGGCACATGATTTTTGGGATTCACCTCGAAGGGAGCCCCTTACTTCATCCTATGTTTCCCAAACCTTGTCTATCTTGCCCTCTTATAGCTGATGGCAAGTGACTGGCAGCCACTGGGGTAAAATGAGGGTTAGCATGAAGTTAGCACTGCAAATTATAAGCAGGGTTTTTTTCTTTTCTTTTTTTTTAGATTATGTGATTTCCATTATTTGCAGAAAGTATATGTGGAAATCAAAACATGCCCAGAGAGAGGAAGTTGTCAGCTGAATGCTTTGATAAGAGATGATAGTTGAAAGAACAAGAAGGGAATACAAGTCTGATGAAGTCACCTACCTGTTTCTTCAAAGACTTGCCATTTCTCTCTTGATAAAGATCAAAGTCCTGGACAATGTCTTGAGGCTGTCTGTGGATAGGTCCCCCTCATGCCGGCTTTATTCCAAATCACGTTCCCATTTGATCCCCATGCAGCGGCAGCCACACTGGTTTCCTTCAATCTTTCCAACTGAGCATGCTCCTTCCTGCCCCAGGGCCCTTGCACATGTCACCTCTTTTCCTTGAATTACTCTTCTCAGCCTTCTTGCTCCCCCATTACTCAATCACTTCCTTGGGGAAGCTCTTTCTGACTTCCCAGATCAGATGGAAGCACTCACATTATCTAGGACTTCTCCTTCATGTTAATTACCTATTGCTGTTAATAAATTACCCCAAACATAACATAAAACCACAAACATTTATTACTTCCCAGTTTCTATGAGTTAGGCATCTGGGAGTGGATTAACTGGATGGTTTTGACTCAGAGTCACTCATGAGGTTGCAGTCAGGTTGTTGGCCAGGACTGCAGTCATCTGGAGAGGCTCAACTGGGGACAGAGGCTCTGCTTCCAAGATCACCGACATGGTTGCTAGAAGTCCTCTGTTTCTCCCTAAAGGGGGGTTCTCCCTTACCCCTCACATGCCTGAGTATCCTCGCAACATGGCAACTGGTACTTCCCCCAGAGCAAATGATAAGAAGAGAGACAGAAAGAAAGAATCCACTCAAGATGGGGCCACAGTCTTTTTATAGCCTAATCTTGGAAATGACATCCCATCCCTTCTATTCCCTGTAAGTAAGGCACTGAATCCAACCTATACTCCAGGAAAGGGGAATTGAGCTCCACCTCTCAAGGGGAGGAACATCAAAGGCTTTGTGGACCTTTGTGGACCTATCTTTAAAAGGACCACTGTCATTTATCATGGCTGGTGTCATTTAACTGGTATGATTACTTGATTTGTTTCTGTCTGGGCTGCACTCTTCAAAAAGGAAGAGTCTCTCCTTTATTTCTCTTCCTTACCATCACATTCCTAGTGCCCAACCCAGAGTTAGCACTGAATAAATACTTATTTAATGAATGAAATGATTTTAATTTTTTTGTCAGTATAGTTCAAGAAAAGTCTGGCAAAGAGGTCATGATCAATTTTTGACGGAATGTCACCGAAGCTCAGTGTACACATGACAATCCCTGCAGCTGGATAGCCTTTTGATTTCAGTTTGAGGGGAAGCATAGAGTGAAGAGCTATCATTTTTTGGTTCATTCATTTAGCGAACATTTATTGAGCACTTATTGTGGTCTAGAAAGAGTCCTGGGTACTGAGGATGCCGAGATTAATAGGATGCACAGTGTTTTTTATAAATTAAGACATCCACATGTTCGTGTATAAAGCAGCCCAAAGCCTTTTGAATGATCTTCAAACATGAAAGACAATAGACAGCTGTATTGGAAACAGACTCCTTGATACTGAGTTTGCAGAAGCTGTTTTATCAGCCCAGCGTGTCGCCCAAGTGAAGTGGAGTATTTACATTTAATTCCAAAGTGGTCGTGCCAACATCAATCCTCTGGTTTTCATACTTTTTGGTCACTGTTTGCAAATGTAATAAAAGGTTTTTGTCAAAGAAGTTGGATAAAGATGGAAAGAGAATGGCATTCTATGTGACTGGTGGGAAGCTCGAGTGGTTGATGCTGGGCAACAGTCGGCTAAGGTCGCAGGGGCATACGTGGAGAACAGGGACAATGTGAACAAAAGGAGTTGGAAAACATGAAATAGCAGCAAAAATGGGCTTGGGCCGAAATGTGTGCAGCGTGGGAAAAGCCCTGGTCTGACGCTCAAGAAACCTCAGCTCTGGTCCCCACATTGCTACACACTTTCTTTTCTGGGTCTCTATGTCCTTATTTGTAAAATAAGTGCATTGTATCAGACCAGAGGTTTTAAAACCTCTTTTTTCTTAGTATATCTCTAGTGCCACCCGGATATGTAAAACAGAAGATTTAAGCCTCTCTTCTCAGAGGACTAAGAATAGGGGGCTGTATCCCATGGTATACATATTCTCTTGCATATTCTCTTGTTCTGCAAAATTTTGGCTCCTTCCATTAAATTCCATCTGCCAGCACATGCTCCCTGTCACTCCCTCCCTGCCCAAGGGCTTTTTCTGGCTGCCAGAGGTCGTTTTGCCACTTCTTGGCAGGCTGGAAGTCCCAGAGATTTAACGTCCCCCACAAGCAGCTCTGAACTAATGACGGAAGGGAGTTGTGGTATTTATACCCCAGCTCCCGCACCCCTCAGGTGTGCGGTGTATGTGCTCTAGACTGGCTCACACAGGTCCCTACGAGGCACAGGCACTAGCTGCCCACAGTAGTAACTGCATTGATAACACACTCTTTGTTGGTTGCCTTTCCTTCCCTTTCTCACTTCTTCACTCCCCAAGTGGTGACCCCAGAATCACCTCCCAAATATACAACTTGCACTTAAATCCTTGTCTCTTGGTCAGCTTCTAGGGAAACCCAAACTAAGACAGGGACCCAGAGCAGAAAAGGCTCTCCTTTCCACCTTCCCCATCCACCTGAGACATCTCTGCAGAGCTCCTAGGCCTCAGGGCACTGTGCATACCACTGGACTAAAACAAAAAAAGCTTTGTGTTTCCTTAATGGTGGTGCTATTCAAAAATGCACACCTCTTTGCTTTAGTAGAACTTTACACAGGCATTTTCAGGTGAAAAGAACCAGATTCCTTAGAAACCTGAAGTGAGATTGTGCTTCGACTTTGTAGAAGGGTTATTATGAACTAACTTTCTCTTTTGCTCATTTGCTTTATGGAGTGAGGAAATGGATCTGTGCCAATTGGCAGATACACTGGCCCAAAATAGTTGGGGACAATGAAGCTTGAATAGCTTTTAGATGGATATCGGCCCCCTCCTTTTGATTGGTGATCTTCTTTCCTGACTCTTCTTCCAAACTTCACATGGAGGAGAAAGGGGAAAATCAGGTCCTCGGAGATGTTCTCCCCCGCAGCTGGGAAGGAAGAACAAGAAGCATGAAGGGTGGTGCGTGCCGTGGGTGCCCTGCTCAAACTCCCTTGCCCTTCCTGCTTCGGGGCACAGTGACCTGACTTCTGACTTTCTACACCTGCACTTCCTTGCCTGGTTGGTGCTTTGTTGCATTTCAGGGAATTAACACTCCCTGGGAGCAGCCCTCAGTCAATGATTGATGGGACCTGGGATACAGATACCCCAATGACCCTGTCCCTGGGGTGGGAAAACTCAGAGGTGTACGTGACACCAGTCCCATTCCATTCCTGGGAGTAAGCTCTCATCTCTGCAGAGGTAACGTGCTTGATAACACTTCCTGTATTGGCTGCTTTTCTTCCCTGCTTCACTTCCCCATTCCTCTATGGGTATTTTCTCACACCTTCCAAATACATTTTGGGGGCTCAAATTCTTGTCACAGAGTCTACTTCTGGGAGAACTCGAACTACAACAAAAGTTTCCCAGGTAAGTGCTGGGTATTTTCTGCTTATCCCTGATCTGTTCCTGGGAGCCCGTTGTCTTTGGCCACAACATCAGTTGATGAGAGAAAGTTTATGGGTGCTGTCAAGTGCCTCTGGGCTGGGGACTCAGACTTGGCGAGACCTACCCCTAGGAGACTGCCGTGGGCTGGGAGTACAGGTTAAAGGGCATGTGTCCTTCCTGCATGAACAACTCTAGGTTCACTTCCTCATGGGAACTCATGGGTGAATTCTACACCCTACATAGCTTCTGCAGTAATCCGTGGTCTCTGCCCACCACTGTCTAGTCTGCCTATTAGGCTCCTGCAATAGCAAGCTACCTGGAGTCTCCCCACATTCAATTTCCCATCCGTTTCATGCCTCTTGACTTCGATTAACTGTTTTCTCTGCCTATGTTGCCCTTCCCTGCCTTTCCTTTAGTAAAATCCTATGTATCCTATAAGATCCAGTCTAAAGGTCACTTCCTCTATAAAGTCTTCCCTGCATCCCTTGGGTGGAACAAGAGCCCTCCACCTTATTTTCATGCCTCCCACCCACCCCCTAGCATCTTACTTTAACAGTACATTCACATACTGCACTGAAATTGTCAGTGTATATATCTGTCTCTCCACCAGACAGTGAGCTCTTTGAAAACCAGGCTGTGTAGTAGTCAATGTTCAAATCTCCAGGGTCCTTCAAAGGGACTGGCACACTGTAGGTGCTGGATGTAGGGTAGGTCCCCCCAAAACAGACCCCAAGATGGAGATTTGTTTGCAAGTGATGTATTAAGAAACTGCTCCCAGGAGAAACCAGTATGTGAGT
This sequence comes from Theropithecus gelada, assembly GCF_003255815.1. Taxonomy (NCBI): domain Eukaryota; kingdom Metazoa; phylum Chordata; class Mammalia; order Primates; family Cercopithecidae; genus Theropithecus; species Theropithecus gelada. The sequence continues at coordinate 59,449,644 of NC_037678.1, forward strand.
GTGGAGCAGTGGGTGGAAGAAGGCCAGCAAAGAGGAGGAGGCCAAGTGAAGATGGGATTTCGGGCAAAAGTCTTGAAGAGGGGAGCTTCTGCCTGACCCTGTGGGAGCTCTGGGGGCATGAGTTATGCCTCAGGAGTTGTCCCAAAAGTTGGGCTTGTACACTCCCACACCAGATAGCCGTTGGCTGCAGATGCTCCAAGGAGACGTAAGGCATTTCTACCTCTCTCTGTGTGTGGGCAAAGTGGCTCCAGGAGCCCAAAGCCAGCCCTCTAGAGGCAGTCCCAGATGTGGGAGGTTAGAGGCAAAAGCCAGGGGGTGATCTGCCCACAGAAGCCAGGGCAGTGTCCCACAGAGGATCAGGGCCCACTCCCAGACTGTGTACCAGAGGGCTCACCGCATGCTTGGTGACTTGTAGGGAAACACTGACTGGGCAGACCCCTGTGCCACTCCTGGCACCTCCAACTTAGCCTATCTCAAACCCGGCTCATCACGTGGCCCATCATCCACCCTCTCCCTGAACCTGTTCTTGCCATGCTCTCTGAATGTTTGGCTCTAGCATACTCTGAATCTCCAAAGCCAGATGCCAGAATTCACCCTCATAAGTTCACCCCTAATAAATTCACCTGAATCTTTCAATTCTCTTGTCAAAGTCTTTTTTGAAGTCATTTCCTGTCTATTATTCTCTTTATCTTGCTATTACATTCTCAAAGCCAAGGATGGCACTTCTGCTTACTGAGTGAATGAATGAGTGAATCAATGGCCCAATATGCTGAAAGAACTCCCACCTCCATAGCTTGGTATATTAGTCTGTTCTCATGCTGCTAACAAACACATATCCAAGACTGAGTAATTTATAAAGGAAAGAGGTTTAATAGACTCAGAGTTCCACATGGCTAGGGAGGCCTCACAGTTACGGAGGAAGATGAAGGAAGAGCAAAGGGACTTCTTACATACTGGCAGGCAAGAGAGCGTTTGCAGGGGAACTCCCATTTATAAAGCCATCAGATCTCCTGAGACTTATTTGCTACCACGAGAACAGTATGGCAGAAACCACCCCCATGATTCAATTATCCCCACCTGGCCCTGCCCTTGACACGTGGGGATTATTACAATTCAAGGTGAAATTTGGGTGGGGACACAGCCTAACCATATCTCTTGGCATGCAGTTTTTCCATGAGCTGATCCCACCATCTTTCTTAATTTTTATACATTGCTAAATACACATTCTATTTACCACAGAACAAACTACTCAGTCTTATGCAGCATAGCTCATGTGTTCTTGACCTCTCTTCTTTGCTCTGCTCTACTTTGCACCTAGAAAGCCTGATTTCTCATCTTTTCTTGTAAAAATCCAGCTTATTTTCCAAGGCCCTTCTTCCTGGGTGAGCGCTACCTTTTAGCTTGTGACATTTAGTTTGCTCCTCTCCTAGGGAACCGCTGAAAAGATTTTTTGGCTTTGCTATCTTTCAAAGACAGTGAGCTCCTCCATATCAAGAATTGGATGTGCGGTTGGCTTTGATAGTCTTAGTCTGTTTTCTGTTGCCATAACAGAATACCAGAGACTGGGCAGTTTCCAAAGAAAAGGCATGCATTTCTTATAGTTCTGGAGGTTGGGCACCTCTGTTGAGGACTTTCATGCTGGTGGGACTTTCTGCAGAATCCCCAGGTGGCACAGGACATCACATGGTGAGGGGACTGAGAGTGCTAGCTCAGGCCTTTCTTTTGTAAAGTGACTAATGCCCCACCCTCATGACTTTATCTTAATCCTAATTACTTCCCAAAGGTCCCACCTCTCAAATCCCATCGTCGGATTTCCCACCCTCTTCATACTATTACAAAGGAGATCAAGTTTCAACATGAGTTTCAGAGGGGACAAACATTCAAACCATTGCAGCTGGCCACCACATATTTTAGTTGTCTCCTCTTGTGGGCACATAGGACTGTGTTTGCCTATCTCCTGGAACTAAGCCATAACCATGTGACTTACTTTGACCAATCAAATGTGAGCAGAGTAACTTGTGCCACTTCCAGGGGGGGTCTTGAAAAAGTCAGTGTGGGATTCTCCACATCCCGTTTTTCTTGCATTAGTAATCATGGAAGAACAGAGATGGAGCCTCCCTCAGCCTGGGTCCTTGAGTGAGGACACTGTAGATTGAAGGCCTCTGTGTTTCCACAACAGATATGTGGCATAGGCAAGAAATAAATTTTTGTTGCTTCTAGTCACCAAGATTTGGGGATTGTCACATGGCCTAACCTAGCCAGATTAGGCCTAACCTAATCTCTTGACTGACATAGTATCAGATTCATCTTCCTAGCCCTTCAGAATCCAGCAAGTGTCTTCGTGTAGAAGTGCCTCAAGGTAGATGTGTTCAATGAAGCACACTAAGAAACTCTGTTTCTGGACTGAAGTTACCACTACTCTGTGCCTAAGATGATGAAAAGGATCAAATGGGCCTGCCCTAAAACTAAGGCATTAAGAGGTTGAATGTACACAGATGGAGTTAAGTGAGGCATTGAATGACTGCCCATTGAATTTTCACTGTAGACAGTCAATGAGGTGGTTACAGTTTTGAAACAGAATGTCCTCCACATACTATTTCTCTTCCTTCCTCCCTCCTGTCCTTTCTTCCTTCTCTCTCTCTCTCCCGTTTCACCCTTTTCTTCCTTCCTTCCCTCCTTTCTTTCTTGTAAACTTAGTTCTAGCTGTTGGTTGAGAATGATCAGCTTTTATGAGAAGCAGGAAGAAACCAGCCATATGAGTTTTAATTTCTTTAAGGTATGAATAAAGAACAGAAAACCTAGACATAAGAAAAATAAAATTGTATTTTGGAAACATTAATCTTTAGACTAGCAGAGGCAGTTTTGATCAGATCTTCTATTTCTCAATTTCTCATTCTCTATAGCTCAAATTTCATCCTAAAAGCAAAAAGAATAAGATTTTCTAACGGTAAAATAAAACTAATATTAAATTTTTGTGCCTTGTTTTTCTCACTTTCTGGGGTTATTTCCTATCATCATGGTCCAGGATCTTCGAAAGACCTTCAAGAAAAAAAATTTTTCATCAGCAACTGCAACAAATGAATCACACGGACAATTTGCTATAATGGGCTTTTTTTTTTCTTTTTGTATGGAGGCAAGAAATTCTGAGTGGGGAAGCTCAGACTTCACCAACCTCATGGTCCTGAAATTACTCATCCGGACATAAAACAAAATTGAAAAATCAGAAAGATCTAGTTTGAAAGAAAAAAGAATGGTTGATGGCCTGAGAACCAAGTAAGTACTCATTTTGCTTTTGTGCTATTGGATGAAGATACTTGGATCAAAAGAGGACTTGGAAATGTCAAGGAATTGACAGGCAGGGCTAAAAGACTCAGGCAAAGTGTTTATCATACCAAAAAAAAAAAAAAAAAAAATTAAAAAAAAAGCATACATCTGGAGTGTCAGCGGTAGCACTCAGACTGGAAAGCCTCACATCTCCCCTCTTGCCATAACAAACTCATTGACAAGAACTGTCATTGACTGTGCTTTATCTCCCATGTGCTACTATGAGGGCGCATTCGAAGTGCATCCTACGTAAATTGAGGTTTGCTTCCTGACCTGGGAGATCAATTCACTGTCAAAGACAGCCGGCTGATGAATCACCTTGTGGCTGCCACTGCATTGAAAATCACATCAAATACCTTCTCAAACACACTGCTGAATTACATGCCGGAATCTCCAAAGAGAAGGTTATAGATGAATCTGGAAAAATGTGTGTTCATCTATGTAGCTCACCAACCTGCGTACCTCACAAAGCCAATGAAATGAGGTAGGTGCTTGGTGGTTTGGGTTGTTTTTGCAGTAGAGTGTCGGGGTTAATAGCATGGATCTGGGACCCTGGTGGTTGGGTGTGAAGACTGGATCTACACTCACCGGTTCTGACGTTGGGCAAATTATTCAGTCTCCCGCTGAATAAGTTTGAAAACTCTGATTTACTCTTCTTGGCTACAAAATAAGGATTATTATCATGGTACCTTCTTCCCTCAAAGAAAGGGTTGTGTCTTAAGCTGGTTCCCTCAGGGGAACGACTGGAGACATAGATTTAAGAGGAAGTAATCAATTGGGAGGTGAAGGTAGACGAGTAGTAAAGGAAGACTGGAAAGAGCAAGTTACCATTGCAGGTGACTTGAGCTTAATCCCCCTGGGGAGCTCTGGAGACTATAAAACACACAACTCAGGGTAAAACATGTACTCCAGGGGTGAAGGAGGCGGGGTATTTATACATCAACTCCAAGCCGGCCTTAATTGAGGACTGCTTTCATGTGCAAGTGCATGAATGTACATGTGCCATGTGAGTGCATACGCCCGGTGGGGGTGTTAATTCCCTGATACTTTTGGCTTGCCATTCAGGCTGCAATGTGGGCTCTGTTAGGAAGAGAAAGGTCTCAGGCAAAGCAATGCGTGAGCTGACAGCTGGACATCAGGCCGTGTGTGCTGAAGTAGTAAGGATGAAGTGTGTGTGCATGGCTACAGCCTGTTGTGAAGATTAAATGAGTTAATTATTGTGAAACATTTAGAAGAGTCCCTGGCACAAAGCAAGCACTCCTTAAAGAGCTTGATTAAAACTGAGGCTAGATTGCTGTTCTTTGGGATGACTTATTAGGATGGATTTTAGTTTTGTTTTTCACTTTTTTCTTTGAGATGATGAACTGTTATTAGGACCTTGGTACCATACTGGTGGCCAAATGCACTACAGGTTTTCTTGAGGATGATTGTATAAATGTAAAGAGGGTTTACTGATGAAGCTGTCTCAATCAGAGGGAATATCATCATGTCATGGCCTTTGTGACAAATACCTACCTGTTAGGAAAGCCGACACATGACCGGCACCTCACTCAATACTGGAGATCACAACCTATGTTATGCTGCAGTAACAAGCCTGGAATCTTAGGGGCTTAACAAGAATTAGCACCAGCCTAAGCTATTCTATCCACCCATCCTGCACTATGAACTCATTGAAGACAGGGGCCAGGCTGGATAAAATGGACACATCACTGTATCCTTAACACCTAGTATAGGATGCAGTGCAGAGAGGGGCCAGTGGTAAGTGAATGAATGAATAAATCAACAAACGAATCCCGTAAGCATCACGCTCACCGCTTCTCCTTCATTTGAAAATCGGCTTCCTCCCATTGAATGTATACTCAGCTCAAATGCTGCTGCCTTCTTAAAGCTCTCTGGAGTCTCTTGAAGCTCTCTGGAGAGATTATTTCAATCTCTCTCCCCTAACTTCTTGAACGCCTTGTGTCTCTCTGTGGTGGACCACAGTCTCCCATTCTGCCATGCCCTATGTAACCAGTGTCCATATCAGCCCTCACTCGTCCCACTCTTCTCTCAAATCCCACTGCAGGCTTCCAATGAGAGTATCCACATTAGGATACTCTCTATGTCCTGACCTGGCCTGTGAGACTCTGTGTGCTCTAGGCCCTGAGTCGCCCCCTGGGATCTCACCTACCACATTCTCCTCTCCTGCTGTACTCTAGCCATAGTGGCCTCAGCTGTTCTTTGCACATGTCATGCACGGTCCTGCCTCAGGCCTTCTTCACCAGCCCTTCCCTATGACTAGAATCCACTCTTTGCTTCCAAAGCACTTGCTCAGTTGATTCATATCACTGCTCAAATGCCAGCCCCTCAGAAAAGCCTTCCCTGACCACTATATCTTTTTTTTTTTTTTGAGACGGAGTCTTGCTCTGTTGCCCAGGCTGGAGTGCAGTGGCACGATCTTGGCTCACTGCAACCTCCACCTCCCAGGTTCAAGTAATTCTTCTGCCTCAGCCTCCTGAGTAACTTGGATTACAGGCGAGCGCCACTACGCTCGGCAAGTTTTTGTGTTTTTAGTAGAGACAGGGTTTCACCATATTGGCCAGGCTGGTCTTGAACTCCTGACTTTAGGTGATCCGCCCGCCTTGGCCTCCCAAAGTGCTGGGATTACAGGTATGAGCCACCGTGCTGGGCCCCTGACCACTATATCTTAAAAAACACACACCACCACATTCATCTGCTTTCTATTTTTCCATATCGTGCATTTATTTGATTGTCCTGCCTGCTCCCTGCACCTACAATAAAGCAAACTACAAAGACAAAGACCTTGTTTTATTTAGTGTGGTATCTCTAGCTCCCGCAGCAGTGACTGGCACTTAATAGGAGCACAGTAAATATTTGTTAAGTAAATAACGTTTGTTAAATAAATGCATAAAGATTACTGTACCATTTTAGTAATGGGGTGACAGAATCTTATAGAATCGGAGAAAACTGCACAAAGATACATCGTTATTTACTTATCTCTTTTACAGCACATGTACTATGTACAGACATGTCTTAGTTATTCAGACTGCTATAACAAAGCACCAGAGACTGAGTGGCTTAGAAATAACAGAACTTTATTTGTCACATTTAGGTAGGCTGGAAGACCATTGTCCCAGCATGGTTGGGTTCTGGTGAGGGCCCTCTTCCAGGTTGCAGATTGCTAACTTCTCCTTGCATCTTCACATGGTGGGAAGAGGGCTTGCTGGCTTTTTGGTCTCTTCTCAAAAGGGCACTAATCCCATTTAAGAGGACTCCACCCTCATGACTGAATTACCTCCCCCAAACCCCAGTGCCAAACAGCATCATATTTGGATTAAGATTTCAACATATGAATTTTGGGAGGCACAAACATTCATCAGTCTATTGTAAGGCACTCCACTTTAATCTTTATAACAGTACATTTTTCACATATAGGAGAACGGAGGCACAAAAAGGTTATGTAACTTGTCCAAGGTCACACAGTCAGGGAGTGGCAAAGTGGTGATTTGAACCAGATAGTCTTCCTCTTAACCTCTGTGCTGCACTCTAGGAGACAGAGTCCAGAAGGAACTCACTGTGGGTTGATGGAGGAACCAAGAGAACAAATTGGAAAGCTCTTTGTCAACTGTCCCAACATTGACTGAAAATTTCTCATATGGGAAACACATGTGGAATCCCTACCACTTGAGCCTGGATAAAAGCTAGGCGTGCATGTCAGGAGTGATGCTGGAGGTGAGGCAATTACTCCATGAGCGAAGCCATCAAGCCCACACAGGGCTTAGGTGTGCTTTGCGAGATGGTTTCATCACTGTGTCTGCAGAGAAGGTTCGTACAGAGAGGCTCCAGGCATGACTTGCCATGTCAGTGAAAGTGGACAGTGTCTCTGCTTCTAGAATGTTCTGACATCATCCTCCAGATAGAGCCATCAATGGGCTACCATCTGAGCAAGGCATCTTTGCTCTGGCAAACTCCCTGAGGGCAGGGCCTGTGTCTCCGCAGTACCTCACATGGGGCCACAGGTGGAGGTGAAAGGCTCCATAAATGGGGGTGGCCTTTGTTCTACCCAAAAGCAGAAATTCAGGTAAAACCTTACTCATCTGTCAGACATGGCTCATGTCACCTTTTACCAGTCTCTCCCCATGTTGATCTGCCCTACACAGTGGCTGTCTTCCTAACTCAAAATATGATCAAAGCCCTTTTGTGCTTATAAACTTTCCCTGGATTTTCATTGTCCACAGAAAAAAATTTCAATAGAATCTGTACTTTTAAAAAAGCCCTATGGAACTATAGAATGTAGCACTTGACAGAGGCCCAGAGACGGTCTATTGTATTCCCTATACCTTCCCCGCCCCCCAACCTACTAATTTTAGAGTCCTGATAAGGGAAAGTGAATCAGGCAAGGATGTAGCAGATCAGTGGTGGAGCCAGGCCTGGAACCCAGGACTCTGAGCACCCAGTCCAGTGGTCCATCCTCTGCGAGCAGTGCAGGGCACAAACATGTAACTGCAAAGCCACAGAGAGCAGCTTTTGGTTTGAAGGTGGCTGAATTCTCCCTTTATCCTGTCATGGTAACCATTTTCATAAGTTTTATCCCTCCCTTGGCCTCTGATCTACAGACTAGATAATTAATCAGGCCCTTGAATAATTAAAACTATTAAAAATGCCTTTGTACCTGCTAAAATTGCTCCAGTAATTACTGCCTTATCAAGAGACTGATTCTGTAGACTGGAATGCTTTTCCAACAGATAGAAAGTATTTCCACTTGAGGCTTCATGGATTCAGAAGTTGAGAAAGAAGTGTTTGTTATGTTAGCAAGTCCCTTTGAAGATGAATAGCACCAACTCTTAACTCTGCCATCTCCATAGAACCTCCTCTCATTCTAAGGAATAGATAAAGCGTATCTCTTTCTTTGCTTTCAGAGCCTGCTGGAAAATATGATGATTATTTAAAATATTAGATGACTTATTGGAACCAGATTCTGCACTTGGGCCTTTCTGAGCCTGGCTTCCAAATTCAACATCCACTTTTCAATAAGTAAACGCCTATGGGATCAAAGTGAATGGCAGCACTTACTTTTCTCAAGTTACCACCTGGTCCTTCTTGACCCAGCCAACATCAGGTGTTGGGCCCTAAGATATAAAGTTCTGTTCTTGGGGCTCGGCCACTTCTTTGTTATATCTCCCAATGAATGTTTTTTTTTTTTTTTTTTTTTTTTTTTAAAAAAACAGTTCTAGGTACCCAAGGGTGACAACTTCAAGCTGGATTTAGGGTGCTTTACAGAAATCTGGTGAACATTTCTAGGAAATACAATGCAATTGAAAAGTTATGGGTTCTTTGAGGCTTAGTTTTATTTCCAGCATAGAACAATCCCTCAAATTTATCACTTCTACTTTCTCCTCCATGAAATGGGGATTGTAATGCATGTTTTCAGAACTGCAAAAAACTAGTGAGATAATGATATAGCATCCAGTAGGTGATTGATATGGTTTGGGTCTGTGTCCCCACCCAAATCTCATGTTCAATTGTAATCCCCAATGTTGGACATGGGTCGTGGTGAGAGGTGATTGGATCATGGGGGTGGATCCTTCATGGATGGTTTAGCACCATCCCTTTGGTGGTGTTCTGATGATAGCATTCTTATGAGATCAGGGTGTTTAAAAGTGTGTGGCACCTCCCCACTCTCTTTCCTGCTCCAGCCACGTAAGACGAGCTGGCTTCTCCTCCACTTTCCACCATGATTGTAAGTTTCCTGAGGCCTCCTCAGAAGCCAAGCAAATGGCCAGCATCATGCTCCCTGTACAGCCTGTGGAACCGTGAGCCAATTAATTATCCAGTCGCAGGTATTTCTTTATAGCAGTGTGAGAACAGCCTAATACAGCGATCATATGTGTTCAGGGACATTCATGGGGGATTTCCTCTAACCTCCTGACAGCTACAAGGGGATCAAATCCTGTTGTGGGACTTGGTGGATTGATGGCTTCCAGTTATGAGTTTGCTAAAGACAATCCTAGTCACTGTCATTTAAATAAGAGATGGTTTATTACCAAAATACTTTTATGGTTGAAACACCAACCTCATCAGCTAAAGCTAATAACTGAAACTGTGGCTCAGCATTTGATGTGGGCTTCCTTAAGCCCTTCCTTGTTTGTATGAACTACATAGTTTTCAGGACGTCTGCATCTTCCTTAACTGGTCTCCTTCCCCTCTCTCATCCTCACATCCTGTTATTTCCACCTCTTAAATATTTCTTGACTCCCTTTTCTGTCTTTCTCTTTGTCTCAACAACTGATGCCCTGGTCAAGCCTCATCAACTCTCACTTGGCTTTCCATGGTAAGGTTTGACAATTAAATAAAAACAGCTTACTTTTGGGCTTGGGCACAGCATGTGTTAGGTGGGAGCACATACTGGTGAAATGTAGTACTGCAATCCAGCTCTATAGGCTTATATTAATAATATACATTCAGGAAAGAGGAGGACCAGGAAAGCAGTGTTCTTGGAGCTGTGAGTGTAGGAACAGGACAATTTAGAAACTTCTATAACAGTGTACAGCATGCTCTGTGGTAATTATCTGTCTTGTGTTTATCTTCGCATTAGAAAGTAAGCTCCTTAAAGCAATGAGAGTATCTATTTTCTTCACTAATTTATATCTACTACCTAGTTTGACATTGGCACATGACAGATGATCAAACTATATTTGTTTAAGATAAGTATGGGTAACATTCTCATCAATTGCAAGAATTCCATCAGAGGTAAAGTTTGGTTAACTGTGGGAGAGGCCAAACTAGCTACAGTTGAAGCCGACCAGCTTGGGGTGGGGTGTTCCAGACATAACCTAGTAGCCAACTACAGAATAAGGTCAGTAGTCAGTACAAGGAGGCCTGGTAGGAGGTAGCAATGCCTAACCAAAATTAGTGCTCTGTGCCAGGAAACCAGCCCTGGAATACCAGTGAAAGCAAGTCCCCTGTCTTGGAGGGCTTGGCGTTACAGGCACAGTATAAAGCAGGGGCTCCTACACAAGGGTAGAAGGTGGGATCCTATTTTTAGATCTAGAGAACAAAAAAAAAATAGCTTGGTCAGAAGGGTCAAGATGAAAGTGTTGTCTTCAGAGCCAGAGTCAAAGCCTTCATGGAGCCAGCAATTAGAGTGACTTGATAACAAGTCACCAATACTCCTCAGTCAGGTCTCTTAAATCTTTCATGACAAAGGACAGGAATGATCATAGCATCCAGGAAGGAATGACAACGCAGGCATAATCAAATAGGAACAGATTGTTTCAGATGGGGGGATATTCATAGGAGTGTATAAGGGAGACATTATTTCATAGGTTAAGAACATACACACTCTGACTCAGAATGCTAGCCATTGGTATTGTTCACCAATAATTTTAACTTCCCCCTTCCAGACATCTGATACGATTATACTTTCCTGCCACCTGGAAACTAGGTGTGCCCATGTGATTGGCTTGACCAACAAAATGTGAGCAAATACATTTAAAAGTAGATGCACAATTCTATAACTTCCTCTTCTGCCTGTGTGAGTGAGGATGCATCTATTGATTGGGAGGCGTGGTGCAGTCATGGAATACTCCCTTGAAAAATTGTGCAAACCATGGCAGACTTTACATGATAAGAAAGAAATTTTGTTTTACACCAATGAAAAAAAAAAAAGAACACATACTCTGAAGTCAGACAATCTAGCGGATGAATTCCAGCTCCACCAGCTCTGTGACTTTGGGACGTTAGATTGCTGCTGTGAGCCTTGGTTTTCACATCTGAGATATGGGTCTATTGCACACACTTGTTGTCAAGATAATATGTCAGTAGATGCTTTACGCAGTGTGTGGCATATGGCACATGATCAATAAATGGTAGTTTTTATTACAGCCATCATTTTCCAGCTGGGCAAATATGTTGACTGGTGTGAGGGAGAGGAAGAAGGGTGGCAGCAGTTGATGATTCCAAGAACATCAAGTACTATCCAGTTTCTTTCACTGTACTCCATTCACATTTTTGGTTGGTTGAGGCTAGCGTCCAGCATTGTTTTGATGGGCAGCTGCCCCTGGTACAAAGCTCAGAAGAATCACTGCTTCGAGTACTTTTCTCATAGACCCAGTCAGGATAGTTCAGGTTACACTGCTGTAATACATAAGCCACAAATTGCAGTGGCTTAAAACACAAAGGCTTGTTTATGGCACACACTACATGCCCATTATGGACTGGTAGGAAGCGCTGCTCCATGTTTTCTCATGCTGGGACTGAGGTTGCTGGAACAGCCACTATCTACAACATTGCCAATCACTGTATCAAAAGGAAAGAGAGGATGGCGTATTACTGCTTATAAAGCTTCCACCTAGAAGTAACATGGATCACTTCTGCTCTCATTTTCTTGGCAAAAGCAAGTCACCTGGCCACACTGAATTCTAAGGAGATAGAAAAATGTCATCCTACTGTGTCTCTGGAAGGAAAATTAGAAATACTCAGCGAACGGGACTAATGACCATTGCACTCTTAAAACTTTCCAACTTAGTCCACTGAGAGAATAGTCCCACTCTAATTTGGGGGTATCTATTGTTTTTCTGCACTCTTCCCCCTGACTCTCAGATCAAATCTAGCCTCTCTGCCAACAGGGATGAGCACATGACTCAAGTTAAACAAGTCATAGTATTTCATTACTCAACCACAGTCATTGGTTCAAGGGATGGGCATGTGACCAATCAGGATTCTTCAAATTGGTGTTGGGAGAAAAGCATCCTGTTTTCTCTGAACATGGAATTAGGAGGATATGAGTACACCCTCAGTCATGCTCTCTGCCATTGGCAAACAGTGCTGGGAGAAGAATGCTGAGGAACTGAGAGAAAGGAGGTAAAGGCAGAGTCCTTGTGAAGGTTGATTGGCAGCTAAGGCTGGCCATACACTTCCCTTCTCATCTGGGCTGGTCCTGAGCCTTTTTGCCTTCAGATTCATGCCTTTCCTTTCCTTGCACTGCTCTGTAATCAGAGAGGCTGATCCCTGGTGGCTGCATTTTCCCAGACTCTTGTTTCAGCTAGCTTCCAGTGGTTTGGCCAATGGAAGATGCTGATTGGATGCTGGAGGCAGGGAAAAAGGAGAAACAAGGGAATTTCTCCTCCTCTGTCTCTGCGTTGGGCAATTTCTCCATCTGCAAAGGAGTATCCTCCTGGCCTTAGCTTCCCCTGAATACATCTGTCAGGGTTCCAGCTTCCATGCATTCATGTATTCCTAGGCTTCCAGCACCTGTATCCCTCCATCTTCAGGCTGGCAGTAGCTTCTTGCGCTCGTGTATTTGTGTGTTACCTTCCTCTCCCTTCCTGGTCTCTCAGCTCTCTCATCATCTGTGTAGCCAATTTCCTGCATTAAATCCCCTCTGTTGCAAATACTTGAAGCAGCTTCTGTTTTCCAAGTTAGACCTTGACTGATCAGCCACTGTTTGGTTAGGGAAACGCTGTGTTTCCTCTTTGACTCAGGTGAATTGGAGATAGGTCTCTGTCCCTTACAACTGAGAGTTTGGACTAATGCAGCAGTCCACAGGAAAAGAAGCACCCATCACCTCCCAAGTATTTACCTGATGCCAGGCACTGTGCTCAACACTTTGTTCTCATTATGGAATCCATGAGGTAGAAATTATGACGACCATTTTATAGATGAGAAGCAGAGACACAGACAGGTAAGTAATTTTCTCTCAATCAAGTTTATTTTCTTTAAGCAAAAATTCACTTAGAACCCGCTGCTCCATGAAACAAGGGAGTCCCACAGGTATGCCAAGGCTCAGCAGTGGCAAGACAAGAAAGGAGGTGAGGAATGACAAAAGACAAGTCTATATGCTATTTTGTGACCTGGCCTAGAATCTTAACACGCTTCTCCCGGGCAGGAGTGTAATGAGTAAAGGGAGCTCCATGTAAATGAGCTACAGGCATCCCTAGTAACTGTGATTCAAGTCAAGTTATTGCCGCTAATTGCACACACATTTTGCTAAAGGTAGTAAATAGGAATCATTCACTTGTCCTTAGAGACCGCGGCACCATTCAGTATTCATAGCAAATATATCACGGAGCTTCATAAGAGAATCATTTTAAAACAAAGCTTGGTCAGCTGTTTAATAATTTACTGATAGTGACAGCAGGGAGAATATCTAATAACCAGCGAGATTGGCTTTCAAATAGAAAATAAATTCACGTTAGAAGAGAGAGAGGAGGGAAAGAAAGGGAAGGTGGGGAGAAGCGTGATTAGCAGCGAGGAAATTTTTAACATTTGTCAGTTGCTGATTTTTTTTTTTTTGAATCCTAGCAGAGTGGAGAAACCTGATTATTAAGAGGTTGCATTTCATTTTAAAACAGCCTTTAATGCTCTTCTCACAGGAAACAGGAATTATACAGACAGCCCACCTGACACAGGGCGTTGACCCCCAACTGGGCCCTGGGTGGCATCAATCTTGGTTAATCTGGGGACTTTTTGGGGGCCATATGATTTCTTCTCATATTTCAGCTATTCCTGAGGGAGTGAGGTAAGGCCTGAAAGACTAGAAAACCAAAGCCTCAAAGAAATAAAATCAACTCAGACTACAACTGTACATTCTCCTGCTCTGGGAAGAACCTGACCCAGAACTTATTACAAGGGATTTGGCTTCCGGGTAAACAAACCTATTTATTTTTGTTTACTGGCAAAGCTGTATTGAAGTGTCTTGGAGATGAAGAGTTTTGAGATGAACAGGCTCAAAGTTCACAGCTGATTCTCATATTCCTGGCCCGTGATTGGGAGACACAATTACAGGAATTTTAAAAAGTCCAGGAGCTGTCGGGAGGAAAACAAAACCTAAAACCAGTAACAATCCCGAATCAGCAAAACTCCTTGTGCCTCAGTTTTCTCACCTGTAAACAGGACTAGTAAGAGAGGTGAAGGGTGGGTAATGCATGTAAGGCTTTTAGTTGCATACGCGGCTCAGAAAATGCAAGTTCAAACATTGCAGAGGCAGAAGCAAAACCAGAGTGAAACATTCCCAAGGTTATCAGTCCTTAAGCCTCAGCGGCAGACAGTGCTGTACAATGTGTTTACGGGTAAAAGAACATCGCGAGCCCCCCACTCCATCCCAGTCCTTTACAACCCTCCCTAGCACATAGGGCACACTCTGTCCTCAAACCAGTCCCTAAGTTTGCCACTCTGGAGACAGGTTTTCAGATAAGACAGATGATTTCCATGTTCCCAGATGGTATTTTCTGTGGTTTTACATTCCAAGTTTGTACCCTCGATCCTTCACGTTGATCTCAGCAAACTCACTTTCATCCTGTCTTGAGTTATTAGCATTTTTCAAGCTTGGAGAAATAATGATTTATCAATGTTTTATTTGATGTGAGAATGGCTTGACGAAACGTGTGCTGTCTGGCCCATCACGCCAAGGAACAAACTCAGTGCGTTCTAGAGTCGTCTGCCATCATCCCAGCTCTGTTTCACAAAGGGGAGAGGGAGATTCTGGGGGCTGCTATCATTTGGGGCGAAATGTATTTCTGTGTTATATAATAAAATGCTTTATAAACATTTTCTGAAACGTATGGTAATAGTACCAGCCCCATGATAGAGAGACACAATTCCAGGAATTTAAAGAAGTCCAGGAGCTGTAGAGAAGAAAACAAAACTGAAAACCAAATCAATCCCAAATCAACAAACCTCCTTGTGCCTCAGTTTCTTCTCTTGTAAATGGGGAATAATAAGAGAATTGTGGGGTGGATAATGCACGTAGGCTTTTAGCTGCAAGCATGGCTCAGAGTAAGCACAGTTCAGTTTCACTAGATTGGCGATAGAGTAACCGGGTGAAAACATTTTGAGGGTAACATGCTTTGGTACAGAGGAGAAGGAGGTTGGGTAAAAATCACAGGGTTAGGCCGTGCACGGTGGCTCACACCTGTAATCCCAGCACTTTGGGAGGCCGAGGTGGGTGGATCCCTTGAGGCCAGGAGCTTGAGACCAGCCTGGCCAACATGGTGAAGCCCCTTCTTTACTGAAAGTACAAAAACTAGCTGGGCGTCATGGTGCGTGCCTGTAATCCCAGCTACTTGGGAAACTGAGGCATGAGAATCACTTGAACCCAGGAGGCAGAGGTTGCAGTGACCCTGTCTCAACAACAACAAAAATCACAGGGCCTATCTGGGTATGGGGGGGTTAGAATGAGTGTCAGATGGAGAAGACGAGGATGTAGGGAAAGAGCAGGCCCCAGGTGACTGGTTAAGTCTCCAGACCACTTATTAAAGGGATTTATAAAAGAGCTAGACCAGTGCCACCAGACTGCCCAAGATTATTTGGAGAAGATTCCCCTTCCCCACTCCAGTCTTCATGGAGCTGTCATTTATGGCTGTCATCCTCAATTCAGAGAGGTGGACAAAAGACCTAGGCTGGCCAATTATGGTGACACTCCTTCCCCCTGCCAATATCCCTGGTCAAATTGATTCATTTAGGAAACAGAATGTGAACCAAATCACCCAATAAATATCTTTACTGGGTTTTTGTGGATAGTGTGGTGGGGTGTTGCAGAAGGTCTCATTTTATACTGAAGGTGGTAAGCTGTGAGACCTCTGTATGGAGCTGTCACTGGCCAGTTTCTTTGACTACCCGCAGAGAGAAGCCCAGCTGAGATAGAGACAGAGACAGATAGAGACAGAGATAGACAGGGAGAGAGAGGGGTCCCATGCCATCATTTGAGCACCTAGATCCAGCTTTGCCTGAAGGTGCGCATGAACTGCTCAGCTAAATAAGCCACTGGGTTCCTCTTTTCACTTAAGCTTGTTTGGGTTGGGTGTCTGTCTGTCATTCACAAGAAAAAGAGTCTTGGGTAAAATATCAGGATTGTCTGTGCTCCCAGCTCAGTATTTATCCTTTAAGCGCTTATAGGTGTCTGAGACACAGAATGGGCAAGATACCTTGGAGTTGTGCCTGGAGGCTCTCAACTTTCCTTGTCCCTGACACTGCATTAGCCATTCACAAACTCTTGCATGCCTGAGAATCACCTGGGGTGCCTGTTAGAAATGCAAATTCCCAAGCCTCAACCTCCAGAGATGCTGATTCAGCTCCATGCATAATGAACAAACAGCCCTGTTCTGGTGCAGGTGTGGTCCCTGGCCCCACATTGAGAAGTATGTCGGCCACTTGCCCAGCACACCCTCTTCCGTAGCATGGGTCCCATGTGCATGGATCCCCTAAGGTGAGCAAGTGTGTGGGGGGGGTATCTTTAGGAGAGTATATTAGGTTATAAGGGCGGGTGGGTAGAGCTCTGTGTAGCGGTTCCCCCCAAAACTTCTTAGATGACTTATATTTCACCTCCCTACGGGTGGGGAGAACTCTGAGGAGTCCTTGCAGTGTTCTTGGTAGAAATAATTGGGGACGATTTAAAAATACTGTTGCTTGGGGCCTACTCAAATAAATCAGTGGCTGAGGGTGGGGTCCCAGGTGATTCTCATATGCAGCGGGGTTGAGAACCACTGCAGCAGGAATCCAGGAACAGACGGGCTCTGGGGTCTCTCCTGAAGGCCCTCTTGCCAGCCCAAATTTTCTTTGTACATTGTTGTGGGGATGAAGTGTAGAGAGCAGAATTCTGTTACTATCAGGGAGTGGTTGTTATGGTGGGTGGAAGATCTCTAGGTGCTTATCAAAATATAGTAAGATAAATCAATGAAAATAAAATGACAATTACATGCCATAACACAAAGTAGCAAACATAAGTAAATAATATTATTAAGAGAGGGCTATGCAGAAAAACATCATGAAAGTATATTAAGAACCAAGAATTCTAATTAAGGCAACTCTGTAAACCAGAGGTCTGAAGAAAGTTTGCAGAAGGTTCTATACACGAGGCATTCTTTCTGTATCATTTCTGCTTCAAGTCTCTTGGTGCCTTTTCTTTCTGAGAGGGTGGCATCTGGGACTCGGGCCTCACTAGAAAAGGCTCAGGGCCACGGGCAGACAGGCCACTAAAGCCTCTGGGGACTTTACCGTGGTTTCTCCCTGCCGTGGACAGCCCTGTTACTGCTTTAAGCCCCCAGGCCAGGTGCTTCTGGCAGTCTGACTAGAGGACTGGTTCTGCATTGGCCTGGACAGAACCACCCAGTTATGACCTTTTGTGAGATTCAGTCTGTTAAAAAGGACACGTTTCCGGGCTCTTCGCTGAACCATTGGCTTTATCAGTCTGGGGTACGTGCGTTATTAACAAGAGCTCCTGGCGGTTCTCAGGACCAGACACGATGGGGAAGCAGCACCCCATCATCTCCTCCTGCACACCCGAGAGCCTTGCTGGGGTCTTGCTCATGAGCTGGTTTCCCCATAGATCTCGATGAATTGGGTCACTGTCCCTTCTGTTTGATAACAGCTCGTGCAGAATGTATATGGCCCTGGCAGGCAAATTTGGCCCTAGTCTTAACCAGTATGTATTGAGTGCTTGCTGTATGCCATGCTGGGTTGGCTTTGGGGACGTGAGGGTGCATAAGACAGTACTGGCATCCCTCAATGCTGTCACCCTGGTGGAGAAGGCAGATCTGCAGATGGTTCCAATAAGGATGGAATCCACTAATTCTTCATCCAGCCCACTGATCCTGCCCAAAGCTGAGCCTTGAAGGATAAGGATTTAGATGCCTGGATAAGGAAGGATGCTGCTTTTGAATGTAGCATTCCAGAGAGAGGAAGCTAATGGGCAGAGGCCCAGAGGGAGGTAATGGACAGTTGTCATGTGCGGCTTGGAGTTCAGGGTAAATGGAGTACGGAGGAAATGAAATGAGAGAACAGAGAGCATTGCACTTAGGTCTCAGCTTTGCCTCTTTGAACTTGCAGACTCTTGCAGATATCTGAGTATTTGCCTAGGCTGTTCCAGCTACCTGGAATGCCCTTCTTTTCTTCTCTACCTGGGAAGACTTCCCTTTGGTGAGGGGTGGTCCAAGGTGAGTTAGGGAGGGGATGGGCTTAGAAAAGCAGGCTGGGCTGGGCATGGTGGTCACACCTGTAATCCCAGCACTTTGGGAGGCTGAGGTGGGTGGATTGCTTGAGGCCAGGAGTTCAAGACTAGCCAGGGCAACATGGCAAAACCCCATCTCTACTAAAAATACAAAAATTAGCCAGGCGTGGTGGCACACTCCTATAATTCCAGCTACTTGGGAGGGTGAGGCACGAGAATTGCTTGAACCCAGGAGGTGGAGGTTGCAGTGAGCTGAGATCGCACCATTGCACTCCAGCCTGGGTGAAAGAAAGAGCAAGACTGTCTCAAACAAACAAACAAACACACAAGGCAGGCTGGGCCCAGCCAGTGGAGAGTCTTGTTGGTTATGGTAAGGACTGTGGACTTCATGCTGAGGGCAGTGGGGGCATTAGTGAAGGGTTTAAAGCTGGTGAGCAACAGGTTGTGGAGTGACTGTCTTCCTGAACAACCACTCTGGCTGCTGTGTGTGGAGAGGGGTTGGGAGGGACAAGACTTCAGGCAGTTAAGAAGCTAAGTCAGAGCTGAGGTTGCTGCAGCGGGGTGGGGAGAAGCAACAGGTTCACAGACATTCTGGAATCTGGAATCTGAGTTGGGAGTCAGGGACCAGGAGAAGGGCTGAAGGCCTTTTTTTTCTTTTTCTTTCTTTCTTTTTTTTTTTTTTTTGAGATGGAGTCTCCCTCTGCCAACAGGCTGGAGTGCAGTGGTGCGATCTCGGCTCACTGCAACCTCCGACTCCCTGGTTGAAGCGGTTCTCCTGCCTCAGCCTCCCGAGTAGCTGGGATTACAGGCATGCTCCATCACGCCCAGCTAATTTTTGGATTTTTAGTAGAGACAGGATTTCACCATGTTGGCCAGGATAGTCTAGATCTCCTGACCTCAGGTGATCCACCTACCTTGGCCTCCTAAAATGCTGGGATTACAGGTATGAGCCACCGCACCCGGCCAGGGCTGAAGGTCTTACGGGGACCTCAGTGCTCTGAAAAGGCATGTGCTCAACTCCTGGGCACCAAGCTGTTGCAATAGTGGCTTTTTGCCTGCTTCCTCAGAGAAGCCACTTTGCTGGAAGCAAGGAGTAAAGCCTGGGGCCGTATCTCAATCATGTTTGACGCCCATTAT
Source organism: Theropithecus gelada (assembly GCF_003255815.1). Lineage (NCBI taxonomy): Eukaryota > Metazoa > Chordata > Mammalia > Primates > Cercopithecidae > Theropithecus > Theropithecus gelada. The sequence continues at coordinate 59,469,049 of NC_037678.1, forward strand.
TCAAACCCTGACACTACCACCACCCTGTCCCCAGTGTGCTTGGGTGACCTCTCAGTGAGGGCAGACTATGGGCTCCTTGCAGATGGGGTCACTTTATCTTAACATCCCCACTGCCCAGCAATGAGGCCAGGTGTCAGAAGTGCAAATACCTGTGACGGGTACGTGCCATCCATCACTTAGCTTTTTAAAAAAATTACCAGAAACAGCTGTTTGGCAGATGCCACTTGGGTGAGATGCAGTGCTGGCATTAAATCCAGGGCACCTCAGACATTGAGGTCTACTTGGCAACAATTTGGAGCATGTGCTGGTATTTTGGCCCAAGAAAGAAGCAGCTGGCCTTCCGTGCCGTGCTGTTGTCCAGGTGTCTATACAGTTGGCCTAGAGTCAACCTGGGGTGGTCTGGTGAATTTAAGACTTGGAAGTGGGAAGAAAGGAAGGGAAACGGGCTCTTGAGTGGGCCAGCCCTGTACTAGGCATGTTCACATCCATTAACTCACTTAATTCCCACTCAGCTCAGTGAGGTGGGAATAATCACCCAATTTCACAGATGGGGAAACAGATTTGGAGAGGGAAAGTGACAAGTTTGTGGTCACTTGGATGGTAAATGGAGGTGTGGAGAATGCAGGCAGGTGCAAGGCCTCCCCGGAAGAGGGAAATTATAAAAATGGAGCATGGCTGAGAAGAGGAACCAGGTGCTGTGGGTGTGAAAATCTATCAGAAGAGGAATGGGAGGGGTTTTAAGAAATTGAGAACGCTTACCTGGAGCACACCCAATCTCCAAACGAAGGTCATCTGGAAGGGCGGCCAGGCTCTTACTTCCCCAGGAGGCAGATCCAACTTTGCAGGGAGAAATTATAGATTGGCAGTATCGGTAAAGCGTCAGGGAAATCTTTCTAACCACAAGGACCTCAAACTGGAAATGGATTTGTTATGAAGTCCTGCTTTTGAACCGAGCAATATTATTGGATAATACATGCTTTTTTTTTTTTTTTAACAGAAAAAATGATTGGATCATGAGGTTAAACCCGAAAATACTTAAGATTTCTAAGTTGCATTTGGGTTATTTATATTTGCACATCTTGACAGACAGCATTAATGCATATTAATATTCCTGCCATCAAAACATTACTCAAACCAGAACTACTGGCTCTGAAAGCATCTGCGGTGTGTGCACACTCTGCTAATAGAAAGGTTAACTTGTATTTTTGAATTATTGATGGTTGCTTGTTACTAATTTCTTTTTCCTCAGAAAGGAGGAAATTATTAATGAAGAGATCATTGCCAATGTGTCTGACATCTATTAATGGTTTCATCTTGCAACCAGATTAAAAGAGACAGCTGGTCCCTGAATTTATGTGTGGAGGCAGCTCCAAATGTGCTGACAATTCCGTGGGAGGGCGGGGCCGACGGCAGTGGGGCCTGAGCACAGTGCCGGTGGCTGGTACAGGGTCCTCCCCTGGTTGGCGCGGCCTCCGTGGAACGGCCATCAAAGGTTTTGCTGCCAAGGGACCAGGCAGCAGATGGGCTATCACTCTTTTGGCATCTTTCCAAACTCTTGTTACCCACGGGAGCCCATTCACACCCTCACTGTACCAGCCACTTGTTGACGTGTGCTCTGTGTTTTGGAACAGCGGTTTCTAACTTGAACATGCATTAGAATCACCTGGAAGGCTGGTGCAATAAGAGCCCAGGCCCCACCTCCAGCGTTTCTGATTCAGCAGGCCTGGGGTGGGGCCCAAGAACTTGTATTTCTAACACCTTCCCAGGTGAGGCTGATGCTATTGGTCCAGAAACCACACTCTGAGAATGAGTTTTAGATCAATAGTTGTCAAATTGTGCTGTAAGATTTCTCTAAAGAAAGGGTTGGCAAACTTTCTATAAAGGGCAAGACGGTAAATATTTTAAGCTTTGTGGGCCAGACGATCTTTGTCACAATCACTCACCTCTGCTGCTACAATTCAGAGAGCGGCCACAGGCAATATGTAAATGAATCCATGGGTTTGTGTTTCGATAAAACTTTATAAAAATAGACAGTGGTCCAGATTTGGCCCATGGGTGGAGTTTGCTAACCTCTGTTCTAGAGCAGTGCTGTCCAGTAGAACTTTCTGCAGAAAGCAGCCATAGGCAGTATGTAAATGAATAAGCATGGATGTGGCACAATACAACTTTATTTTAAAAAAGTAGGCAGTGGGCCAGATGTGGCAGAGGTTTGGTGACCTCTGTGTTAGAGCAGCACTAATAGAATTCTCCATGATGTTGGAAATGTTCTGTATCTACACTTTCTGATACAGCAGCCACTGGCCACCTGTGGCTACTGAGTACTTGAAATGTGGTGTGGCCAAGCACTGAAATTCTCAATTTTAAGTTTAAACGGCTAGTGGCTATCAGTGCCACAGCAAGAAGACAGAGGCTCCAATGGAGCAGCCACTGCCAGTACAAGAAGTGATCCTTCCCGCCTTCCTACATGGACACTGCCCTTCTTGAGGCTCAGTGTTCTCATGTGTAAGATGGGGATCAAACAATAGCTACATCACTGGACTTTCATCACTGGACTTTGATACTTTAAACGTAGAATAAACTCTACTAGATATATGGTTGAGAGATCTCATTAGTAAGACACATGGCCCCAGCAGGTATCTTCCCCCGGTACTGTGCTCCCCACTGGAGGGCTGACCACTGGGGGTGAGGCAGGGCTGGGGAGATGGGGACCAGCTCTGGGGTTGTTACCGCTTTCTGTTTGTCTAATCTCCTCAACCAGATTGTAAGCTACATGATGGCAATGACCACGTCTATTTAGGCTGCAAACCACAGCCCTGAGATCCCTGACACACATCAAAAGGCCAGCGTACTTGTTGAAAGGATGCCCCAAGTTTCAGGTTTCCCCTAAAACTGCTTGACAGAGAGATCTGTAGCTGAAATGTCTGGACACTCCTGTCTTGGTTCCTGCCAGAGCTGAAACGGAAGCCACTAGGCAGATATGGAAACTGACGTACAGAGAGGTCTTGCCAAAGGTTTATGGGGTTAAGGACAGAGTCTGAAGATAAGAGACCTACTGACTGAGCATAACTAAGAGAGTTTGTAGGGCAGAATGCCATCTCTTACAAAGCTCACTCTGCCTCCTTCCTTCAGCACTGATGCGATGCTGGGCACAGCCCCGAGCCAAGCAAATCTGCGGTCATGTCCCAGCTCCCTGGGCTGATGGGGTCAGATGGGAAAGAGGGCTCCCTGTGCAGGAGGGTGGGAGACGATGCTATAACTTTCCATGAGTTCCCTCCCTTGAGAAGCCAGCTAGCTGGAAGCTTTGTGTAAGGCATCTTTAGCCCTGTGCCAGCCCTCTCTCTCCACCCCCAAACCCTCATCTCCTAGAAGCCCCGTGTTAAGTGTCCAGGTTCCCTTTGGCAACTCAAGTCTTGTAGAACAGATGAAGAGGAGACAACATTCCCACAATGTAAAAAGCACCATCACAGTGACCTGCACTGGGGAACATGCCTTGAGCAGGAAGGGCCCGCCGGCCAAAGTTCCAAAGAGAAGCCCTAAGGGCCAGTGTGAGTCTCCCAGGGAGGTGATGCAGTGCAGGGCTTCCAGGCAGAGGGACTGGCCGGTGCAAAAGCCTGGCGGTGCTATGGGTGCCAGAGCCTGGCCGGGCAGCAGGTGGCAGCACGTGCTACTGAAGGAGAGGGGGCAGTTCTCGGGGTGGAGGGAGGTTCAGAAAGCACAGAGGGTCACAGTTCATGACCATGGTGCACCTGGGCAGGTAAGTCCTGGTGCGGGATCAGGTCCCACTCCACCAGCTCAGTGACCACTGAAATTTTTTTTTTTTTTTTAAATTTTTTAAATTTTTTATCTTTATTTTTTCCCTTGGGGCCACATGAACCCCATTCAGACCTGGGGGATTTGCCTGCGGTGATATCGCATCCGTAAAGCAGGGGTGCAAGGGGGCACCAAAGGGTGTGTGCTCTGAGGATGCTTAACTGCTATTTTATAGTTTTCCAGAAAGCCTGAGAGAGGGGATGAATTGGCAGGAGTCCAGGAAAGTCGCTGCAGGTTACAAGTGTGACGCCAAGCTCCTTAGTGGCTTAGAAATCTCCTCCCCACCTGGGTCATCCCCTGGGATCAGCCATGACTGGGGTTGCTTGTGGCGGTCTTGGGCCAGGCTTCTGCTCGGAGGCTTCCTAACTGCTGTCTGCCCAAGGCAGGGTTCGAGTGAGTGAGGGAGCAAACAGCTGGCCGCTCAGCTCTCAGCAGAAGGGATCTTTCCATTCCAATTGTCCCCAAGGGCTATGCATTGTGGTGTCCCCAGAGAACAGCACAGAGTAAGGCACACAATTAAGTGCACCATAAATATTGGTAGAATTATTCATCTCCAAGGCAACTTGTAAAAGGTTCAACTCCCAGGCCACCCCCGACAGGCCTGCCGAATTCCACTCTCCCCAGCAGGGGTCTGGGAAGCAGGACTTGGAGAAAATTTCCTGGTAGTTCTTTGACCAGGCAAGTGTGGGAGGCACTGGTTGGTCCAACAGGCTAGTCCAAGCACTTCAGCTTTTGAAAGTGGTCACGGTCATAGTGGTGGTGGTGGGAGTCGGGGTCCAGAGAGGGGTGGAAGAATTTGCCTGGGATTGTAAGTGTTGGGTAGGAGGAGTAATTGGGTTTCCATTCAAGGGAACTGTTCCACTCTACCTAGTGGGTGCTGGGGACTGACAGAGTGAGGCCCTGTGTTCTCTGCCGTGGCAACTTGGGTCCAGAGCCTGGGGCTCCCCACTTTTGGAAACCCTGCCATGCTTGATTTTCACAATTCCCCTACAGTCTCCCGGGTCCCTGGCACCCCAGCAAGGATGGGGGTGGGGGGCCGGGCTGACACAGAAGAAGGAGGGCTTTGGCCAGGTAGCAAAGTGTTCCCAAAGTGTGAATTCCGTAAGCATTTCTGGGTGTCCCTGCCCCTGGCTTTTACATCTCAGACCCCCAGTCAAGACTCAGGTACCAGCTGCCTCCCAGGACAGCAGCGAGCCAGGCTGTGGGCTGCGGGCGCTGATCTGTGGTTTTAGGCTTTCAGCCCCAACCAGGTCTTTGTTAAGACCGAGAAGACAAGGGAAAAAGCTACATGGTTCTGTCTCCCTAGAAAAGGAAAGGGAAGGCTGCCAGAGAAAAATTGCGGGGGGTGGGGGGATGTCTGATGCCCCGTCTGCGCCCCCTTCCGCGTGGTGGTGGGGACAAGAGAAATGTGGGTGAACAAGAAGATGGGGTGGGCGGCTAATTGAGGGGGGCGGCGATTGTGGCGCGGTCAGCGATGCGCCCAGAAGAGTGTGAGTGGGTTGTGTGTGTGTGCGCGCGCGCGCTCTTAGATGAAATTCTTATCTCAGGGTGTGCCCGAGACCCTGGCCAGCAGCCGCCTGCCCCAGCTTTGGGCAGACCCCCCACCCGCTTTCGCAATTCACCTGGCCCCTTATCTTGAGTTGTGAGGGCTGCTCCCTCCCTCCCTCCCTCCTCTCGCCACCGAACCCCCATTCACCTGTTCCCCAACCCGAGTTCAAACGGCTGCTCCCGCTCCCTCCTCCCCGCACCGCCCCCGTACCTGCGCCCCCACAGGGCAGACGATGCTTGGCTGCGCGGCACCGCGCGGGGCGAAGAGGCAAGGACCCTGCCGGGCGTGCGGGTGCGGGGGTGATGTGTGGACGCGCGTGACTGTGCCAGCGGCCCGAGCTGGTCGGCCCCGGAGAGGGTGTGCGGGGGAGCCCGCGTGTGCCAGCCGCGGGCGTGTGCCAGGCGCGGGCGTGCGCGCGAGGGTGTGTGCACGGCCGAGGCGGAGCGCCCGGGCGGGCGGCGGCGGCGGCGGCGACGGCGGCGGCGTTAGGACTCGGGGGACACCGCCCCCCGCCCCCCGCGTCCCGCCCCCGCCCAGCCTCCCGCCTCAGTTCGCGCCGCGCCTCGGCTTGGAGCGCAGCGGCGCCGGCTCCGGGAGCCCGAGCGGAGCCAGCCGCGCTCACAGCCAGCGGCCGCACCGGCGATGCGGGGCCGCCCCGCGCCCGCCCCAGTCCCGGCCCCAGCCCCGGCCCCCGCGGGAAGGGGCTGAGCCGCCCGCCGCCGCCCGGATGGCGAGCCTCGCCGCGCTCGCCCTCAGCCTGCTCCTGAGGCTGCAGCTGCCGCCGCTGCCCGGCGCCCGGGCTCAGAGCGCCGCAGGTGAGTGCGCCCGCTCGGCTCCCCTGGGCTCCCCGCTCCCTCCCGGATGCGCGCGGGCTCCGAGCCGCGGGGCCCTCGGAGGAGAAAGTTGCGCGGGCTCGCGGGGGCGCGGGTCCCCATGGCCGGAACCCGGGTCTCAGCCTGCAGGCGCGGGAAGCCGTGTCCCCGCGCGCCCCGGCCAGCCAGCCTGGTCCCTCGCGTCCCTCGGCAGCCCGCGTTTGGCGAAGTTCACAGCTTCACTTTCCTGCCGGTCCCCCGGGCTGGAGTAACTTTCCGCGGTTGTTGCGAATATTTCCACTTGCTGCCTCCCACTTGTCGGAATCTGCCACTTGAGTGTTTGGGGCGGCGAGATGAGGAGCGGCACCGACGCCCAGGGTGGAGCGTTCCCTCCCGGGCAGCGCGCGCTTTTAGTGGGGAGGACAGGTCCCCAGCAGGCCGAGGCTGCCGGGGCGGCGGCTTTTCTTTTCTCCTCGGAGATACAGGAAGCTCCACATTTGCTCTGAACACGCTGCTCCCCTAATCAAGCCGCTGAAGGCACCCGTGGGGATGTTTGCGTTGATGACCGAGAGCAGTGCCTCCGCCCTACCCGCTGGCTTTTCTCCGAGGTAGCTGGGCGCCCGTGTTAAGGCCCTTGGAGGGGAGTGGATTTGACCCGTGTGCGCGTCTGCTCCTGAAAAGTTCGGGGACTCATATTTGGGTTTGGCCACGGGAAGGAGGTGAGCAGAGGTAGTTCCCCAGAGTAGGGGGAGCGGGGGGCGGGGGGGAGTGCCCTGCCGTGCTCCTAAAGGCACGTTGGCGGGTGCTGGAGGGCATCACAGTCCAGGGTCTTAAACATCACCAAGCCCCACCGCAGGCAGCTTCCAGCCCCAAGCCCCCCGCTCCCCCCAAGAGTAGCGGCAGAGGGAAGAAGAGAAGGGAGGGAGTGCTGCAGGTGTACTTCCAAGTTCAAAATCACCTTAAAGTTTCTTAGCACCGATTGCTTTTGGTGTAACTACGCCGGGCTGAGGTGGCTGGGATCACGGGGACAGGCTGAGATCAGCCCGTGGGACGCAGGAACAGGCTCGTTTTGGATCGCTGAGCAACAGCTGTGCCCATTTATTATCTCACCGAAAGAAGGAAAGGAAGAAAGAGAAAAAGAACGAACCTGTGCGGAAGTACAGCGTGTTTGCACAGGCTGCGTCTGAGGTTAAGGGCCGCTGGAGGGACATTCCGTTGGAAATGCGTTAGAGCCTTCCTTGCTTGGTACTAAAATGGAAGAGGAATAGGCGACTTCTGTGAAGGGACAGCCTGTTTCCCTGGCTGGGAAGTTGGGTGACGAAGACACTCCTTTAGAGGTGTGTGAAGCTGAAAGGTTGGATTAGCAAGTGAGAGAAGAGGGACAGCCACAGCATCATTCTAAAGATGGTCCACAATTCTCGTTTTCCTCATTTTGGAGTGTGTGTTAGGTGTGCTAGGGAGGGAGGGGTGCTAGGGAGGATGCCCGGGGCAGTCCTGGACACCCAGGCATGATTCGTGACTCAGATTTTATATCCTCTAATGCATGACCGGCCAACCACACATTAATACCACTCACGTTACCGCTGCAGAAACAGGATCAAAAATATTCCATCACGGGTCTCAAATCATTCTTGGGTAGTAAGCGGTAAAACCCGTACCGGCTCGGGAGGCTGTCCAGTGCTGAACGCCGCCCGTTCCGGATGCTCCCGCCAGGTGGCGCTCGCCCACAACTATTAAAATGCAAATCTGGTTGCTTTCGTATCAGGAATAGAACTTCTTTTCAATTTTTAAATGAGTAATGTGTTTATTCAGCAGCCTTTTGTTAAAACATTTAGAGAAGTGTGAGGAGCGAGCACCTTTTCTTTGTTTGCTCTTTAGAATGCAGGAGAAAGAAAAGAAATCCTGGAATATGGTTTGGGAAGAAATCTGTTAAGGCATCCTGTGTTTCTTTTGGGTCTACCTGAGCAGGCTGGCTTCTGCAAACCTACTATATAGCATATATTTAGCAAGTGGCTGCCTTTGTGCCAGGGGCTCCTTAAACGAATGGGATTAGCTTGTATTGGAGAACTGGTGCATTCTAAGCCTCACGCATTTGTAGAAATGGGGATTTTCTGTATATATCTGTCCTCTCCTTTCCAGTTTAACGGTAGCTCGACCATCTAAATTAGATTTTTTTTTTCCAGGGTTCCTCATGAACATCTGTATCTGCCAAAACAAGAATACTGTAAATGTTGACTTAAAAAATGGACTTATATTCTTATTTTATTCCTAAATTCAGAAATTGTTAGAATTTCAAATCTAGTATAAATATGACAATAACTTGATTTCCTTTAAAGTATTTTATTTAAAACTTTTGGCAAGTTTGGATAAATACATTTTAAGACTAAGTAGTGTGTTTTCCATGTTCTTTTGATCTGAAAATTCCCAATCTCGAAAGCAATTTCAATTTGTAAGGTTACATCCATAACATAGTTGGGCTAATATGTTTTGCTGTAACATGTTGGTCTCAGTGTCCAAAAGTCAGGGGCGGAAGCTTGTCATCAAAAGGCAATTTCCTTTTTCCTTATTCTAAGACATATTTCTTGAGCCACGACAGTTTTTGGAAGGAATGATAGAAAAATCAAACAAACAAAAAACATTTAAAAACAGTCTCTTAACAATGTGGCAAAACATGATTTGGGATGGGGGAAGAGAGAGACAGTTAAATGAATAAGGGGATAATTAGTTCATTTACCAGTGGATTTCAAAATCCACATATTGAGAGCAAAAATGGATCTTATAGGGGACTGACTTGCAATTGCAATTGTTAGCAATGTAGTCATTTAACTCGATAATCACTGCTGTATACCTCTGGGGAACTGTTAGCCGTACAGTTGAATTTTACTTTCTGTCATGGATTGCTTGATTTGTTTCCTAATAAAAGAAAAATTAATGTGCAAACCTGGCTTAAATTCTCTTCCAGCAACAATTGCAAACACATAGTAAAAACAGACCATCTTCTTGGGTTACAACCCACTGTCTTTCTACTCTACTTAATTTCTTCTTGCTTGTCCTCAGCACAGCTCTTGCAGGCGTCAGGCTGCCAGCTGAGACAGTGTTCCATGTACTAGTGTAGCTGTCACCTTTCACAGCCATGATCAGAGGACATGACAGCATCACTCTTTCAAGCACGGGATACTCCCCTGACTCCGTGACAGTGTGTTGCTGTGGAAACAAGAGCAAGTCTGTGTAGGTAGTGGTCCTTGATAAATATTTATTGATGATGGTGAAGAGATGGTAGAGTCTCATGGCAGCTATAATGTGGGGGAGGGTGGGCGCAGGGGAATTTAACTCAGCAGGCAGCCTGGTTTAGAGAAAAGAGTGTGAGCTTTGGCGTCTGAAGTCCTCAGTTTGAATCCTCCTCTGCTTCTTTCTACCTATGCCAGCTTGGGCAAGTCATTTACCTTCTCAGATCCCCAGCTTCTCATTTGTAAAGCGAGGATAATTAGAGCTGTCTCGCTGGACTTTGTGGCAACCAAGTAAGATGTTATATGCAGAGTGAATGGAAGATTGCCTGGTACATAATAGGCACTTTGTCCCAAGAGGAGCCTTGTCTGTTACTGACCTCAGCACAGGTGTATGCGCACAGGCCCGGGGGGGTGGGGCATCAGTCTTTTGCTAAGTAGTGAACTGGCCATGAGATGCTGGGTTTGGTAATGATTTTTAGTTTCCTTTTTTTTTTTTTTTTGAGAGGGAGTCTCACTCTGTTGCCCAGGCTGGAGTGCAGTGGTGCAGTCTTGGCTCACTGCAACCTCTGCCTCCTGGGTTCAAGTGATTCTCCTGCCTCAGCCTGCCAAGTAGCTGGGATTACAAGAATGTGCCACCATACCTGACTAATTTTTGTATTTTTATTGGAGACGGAGTTTCATCATATTAGCCAGGCTGGTCTCGAACTCCTGACCTCAGGTGATCTGCCCACCTCGGCCTCCCAAAGTGCTGGGATTACAGGCGTGAGCCACCACACCCACCCAGTTTTCTTCCTTTTCTTCTTTTTAGGGACTTGATTCCCTGCACCTGCTTTTACAGAAAGATTGCCAATGAAATTTGCTGACAGATGACACTAGTAAATCTGGCCATTCAAGGGTTTAAATAGGGAATGTTGACTTTTAGGCATATTTTACCCTCTGACTTAGAAGTGTTGATAAGCCACAAATGGTTACATATTGTGGCAGGACACAATATTTGGACGCGTTCTGTTTCCTTTCCTACACTCTCCCGTGTACAGCCTTCCTTGCTTTTGGGCTCTGTCCTCTGCTCTTCCCTAACCTGGAGATCAAGTCCACAGCACTCTGGGGCTGTGGGGGATAAAGAAACTTTGTGCACTTGATAAAAAAACAAAGAATAAGAAAACAAACAAGGGCCATGGCATTCCAATAAATAAATTAACAAGCTATGAGATTATTGAGAACAAACCATGTCGGACAAGTATAATAGCATTTGCAAACACATTACAGAATTGGGTCCAGGAGGCAATACCACATAGATACTAGAAAGCAGTTAGCGTGTCTCATGAAATCTTACAGAATGATTCAGATTAGTGTGGAGAGGAAGAAAGCCACATATTTTCAGTGGATGAACAACAATCAGATACAGCCGCAGAGACAGGGGTTCATCAATAGTGTGTGTCCAGGTGGGTTAGGGTGACCGGTTGGGGTCGTGGGTTTCAGCATTTGATATGGTCCTGCTGGACACTTTTATTTGCCAGGGAGAAGCAGAAATGAGCAGGATAATGCCATTTATTTTTTATCTATTGGTAAGAGTTGCAGGTGCTAAAGAGGATACAGAGGGACCCAGTGAGGATTCTAGAAATACATTCCAAAGGGACCTAGCAGAAGTCAACCGTAAAAACATGGGAATTGATGTGTCCATAAAGCGGAACAGGGAGAGAGGGAGGTGTCAGTGAGGCATGGTGATCATTAGGGCCTGTGTTTTTTTAAAAATTTTTTTTTTTATTGTTTTAGACGGAGTCTCACTGCTCTATTGCCAGGCTGGAGTGCAGTGGCTTGATCTCGGCTCACTGCAACCTCCATTTCTTGGGTTCAAGCAATTCTCCTGCCTCAGCCCCTCAAATAGCAGGGACCACAGGTGCGCACCACCACGCCCAGCTAATTTTTGTATTTTTTGTAGAGATGGGATTTCACTATGTTGGTCACGATGGTCTCGATCTCTTAATCTTGTGATCCGCCCACCTCGGCCTCCCAAATTGCTGGGATTACCGGTGTGAGCCACCACGCCTGGCCCATTAGGGCCTGTTTTATCTCCAAATGTGAGCATTATTTCAGTTCGCCCTTCCTAGGTATATCCACAAGGAGGGGCTGCGCAGAAGCCTCATCAGATCCACTTTCAGACTGGTAAGTCACCTGGAAATTGAAGCAGACCCACAGTGTGGCAGACTTAATTTTTTCTCACACTGAAGCCAGGCTGCTAAAGTGCGTGTGACACACAAGCACATCCCCTGGAGCATAAGTAGAAGAGATGCAAAGTCTCACATTTCTTGGATATTCAGTTGACAATTTTTGTTTGATGATGGAGGGAATAAAAAATGGTGGAGCCACTTCGGTAAACAGTTTGGCAGTTTCTTTAAAAAGTTAAACAGACACTCCCCATAAAATCCAGCAATTCCACTTCTAGGAATCTGCCCAACAGAAATGAAAACATATGTCCACAGAAAGACACAAACATGAATGTTTGTAGCAGCATTATTCACAGAAGCCAAAACCTGAAAACAATCCAGATGTCCATCAACCGGCGAATCCCTCCGAGGGAATACGACTAGGAATAAAAAGGAATGAACTGCTGATACAGGCTACACCATGGATGGGCCTCGAGAACATTATGCTAAGCAAAAGAAGCTGGATGTAACAGACTGCATATTTTATGAGATGCACAGATAAGGCAGATCTATAGAGACAGACAGCAGACCAGTGGTTGCCTAGGGCTAGGCATGGAGCAGGGGTTTATAGGAAATGAACCTGAGAGAACAGTTGATGTGCCGCTCTCAAGAGATGTTTGCAAACCTCTAACTTTCTTGACTTGGAAACTGGAAGGTGGTGATGGTTGTGTAACTCTACATTTGCTAAAAGGTATAGAATTGTACCCTGATGATGGATGAAATCTTATGGACTAAAGCTGTTAAAACTTTTATTTGACCACGGGCCTTTGTGAAGTTAAACTAATGTGTATATCTCAGCTCCCTAATGCACTTGTGATGTGGCCTTGATAAGTTACTTCAGTGCTCTGAATCTTTTTTTCTACATCTGTAAAATGGGACTACCGATGCCTCATTGCTGCAAGAGCTGGAGATAATTCCTGTAAATTGTCAAGCCTGGTCCGTGGCGGAAAACAGGCAGCAAGGAAATGGCATTACTATGACTTAGCTCTTGCTAGTTTCCAAAATAGTTTGTTGTATTAGCAATTTGCAAATCGTTATCTCTCGCCCTTTTAAAGGCTCTTTAGACTGTGAATTAAATCTGTGAAGTAGCATTTTTCCCCCTCATCAATTTGGCAAAAATGCTAAAGTTTGAGACTATCAAGTCTTGACAAGGATCTGAGCAATTAGGTAGCTTTGTTCATTTTTGAGTAGCGAAAATTGAAACAGCCTTTCTGAGTGCTAATTTGGCAATGTCTATTAAAATTAAAGACACGAATAACTTTTACCCTGAGTATTTTGGTAGGGTAGGGATTTGTGGGGGAGAGAAGAGATCATTCATTCATTTCTTTTCTCATTAAGCTAAGGATATAGAGATTTAACAGAAGAGTAGAAGTGTCTTGGATCACGAGCAGATGCAACTTTTTTTTTTTTTTTTTCCCCACCATTGGTTTCCTGCCAGGATGAACAGAGGGGAAAACAGTTCTGCACCAACTTTGTCTCTGCCTTTGTAGGGGGCTTCCATCAACACCCAGGAGGAACTTCACGCTAATAGTTCTTCAAGTGCTGCTCTTAAAAGATGTTTGCAAACCACGGCTGGGTGAGTGGTGGCTCACGCCTGTAATCCCAGCACTTTGAGGGGCTGAGGTGCATGGATCACTTGAGGCCAGGAGCTCAAGACCAGCCTGTCCAACGTGATGAAATGCCGGCTCTACTACAAATACAAAAGTTAGCCGGGTGTGGTGGTGCATGCCTGTAATCCCAGCTACTTGGGTGGCTTATGGATGAAACTCACTTGAACCCAGGAGACGGAAGTTGCAGGGAGCTGAGATCATGCCCCTGTACTTCTGCCTGGGCGAAAGAGTGAGACTCTGTCTAAAAAAAAAAAAAATAGTTTGCAGACTTCTAACTTTCTAGGCGTCATGGTGCTTATCCTCTTCCCTGGAAGAATGCAGTGCTGCCGACTACATATCCCCGAATCCCACAGTTATGTTCCAGCTCCTGCTTCCCAGGACCTTGGAAACCTGTTTCTTCTCAAACCACCCCTCATTTTGCTTTACTCCCCCTTTTATCCTATTGGTTCTAGAAGCCTACACAAGACCACAAACCCATTTCTCTTGGTCCTCCCTGACCTCATGGTGGGTGATTATGTAGTCATCCCTCAGGGATCACGCATTTGTCTCTTTGTAACTTGAGCATGAATGAATGGGTTCACATCAGCAAGCAGGAGTTTTAAAAACAGTGCTTCGTATTGGATCATCACAAATACTAGTGGCCTTGGGTGGTCTTGACTTCCTCTGATTGACTATCATTATGCTTTTATGCTGCTTAAGTGATCAGTTTGGCTACTGGGAGCTCCTTCAAACCAGGTTCTTATTTACCACCTCCAGGCCTCCTTGAGAGAGTCCTTATTTTCCAGTGACAACAAGGATTTTCAGACCCACGTGTTGGTTTGTTATTATTTATTATATTATTATAATAGTAGTTATTATTTAAAGAGCCCTGATCCCTTTGTCGTGGGAACATCAGAATCTGGGTGCAGATTTTTGGTATTTTCTTTGAACACTGGCATACAGCAGGGTAAAATGGGGACGGCTGGTGGCATTAGGGATAGAAAAGAAAGAGGTTCTAAACAGCATGCATTTATGATTATTTATCTCTTTGATTTCATAAAGTTAGTTTGAATAGGATAACTCGTTAATCTAATTAAAAATAATTTTGCCACATTGCCACACTATGTGTTTAAATGAGTATTGCTGAGAAGTTGATGTCACCATGTCTTTTTTTCTTTAGCATCTTGGAATTGGCCTCCAAATGCCTGGGTCCAGTGTCAGGTCCAGAGTCAGGTCCCAGCTGTCCATGTTTCTTTCTTGGGCACCAACTTTCTGAAAAGGAAAAGCAAGCCCAGTCCTTTTCTAAAGGAGCTATATTAATTGTCTGATAGTAACAAGTTACTCCCCCAGTGCAGTGGATTTATCGTCTCACTATTTCTTTGGCTCAGGAATCTGTGTGGCTTGGGTCCTGTGGCTCAGGGCCCCTCACAGGCTGCAGTCAGTTCAGCTTGAATGGGAAAGGGTCTGCTTCCGGGTTCACTCACATGACTGTTGGCGGGGTTCACTTACTCACGGGCTCTTGGCTTGAGGACCTCCATCTCTCATGAGTTGTTTGCTAGAGGCCACGCTCAGTTCCGTGCCACACAGGCACTTGCCACATATGTAAACACACTTGTCCACTTCATCGGACAGCTCACAACGTTGCAGCTGACTTTGTCAGAGTGAGCAAGTGAGAGGGCTGGAGCGAGTGTGAGGAAGACTGAAGTCACAATCCTTTGTAACCTAATTTGGGAAGTGATGTCACATCACTTTGTCATATTCTGTCAGAAGCAAGTCACTAGGTTCAGCTCATACTCAAGGGAAAGGAATTGCACAAGGAAGTTGTCTTAGAGTTCTGCAGAGAAACAGAACCAATAGACTATATATTAGAATTTATAACAGGGCACATATATTATGTATCACATTTTAAGTGTATATTATATATTGGCCGGTGTGGTGGCTCACGCCTGTAATTCCAGCACTTTGGGAGGCCGAGGCGGGCAGATCACCTAAGGTTAGGGGTTCGAGACCGGCCTGGCCAACATGGTAAAACCCCATCTCTACTAAAAATGCAGAATTAGCCAAGCATGATGGTGCATGCCTGTAATCCCAGCTACTTGGGAGACTGAGGCAGGAGAATCGCTTGAACCTGGGAGGGGGAATTTGCAGTGAGCCGAGCCCGTGCCATTGCATTCCTGCGCAGAAGACATGACTGAAACTCTGTCTAAAAAAAAAATGTGTATATGTATATGTGTGTGTATGTGTGTGTGTATATGTATATGTGTGTGTGTATGTGTGTGTGTGTATGTATATATATATATATATCTCCCTCCCTCCCTCCCTCTCCCCCTCTCTCTCTCTCTATATATGAGAAATCTCAATCAATCTCTCTCTCTCTCCCCCTGCCCCCCCTTCCTCTCTCTCCCTCTCGTATATATATAGAGGGAAAGGGAGAGGGAGGAAGCGGGGGCGGGGGGAGGAGAGAGAGAGAGAGAGAGAGAGATTGATTGACTGAGATTTCTTGTAGGAATTGACTTATGCAGGTTTAGAGGTCGAGAAGTCCCACAGTCTGTAAGCTGGAGTCCCACGAAAGTTGATGGTGGAAGTCTGAAGGCCTGAGAATTTGGGGGTTGGTGGTGTAGGCTCTGACTTGAGTCCGAACACCCAAGAACCAGGAGTACTGATGCCCAAGGGAAGGAGAGGATGGATGTCCCAGCTCAAGCCAAGAGAGCAATTCGCCCTCCTCTACTTTTTTGTTCTATTCGGGCCCCCAGTGGATTGGAGGATGCCCACCTGCATTGGGGAGGGCCATCTGCTTTACTCAGTTGACCAGTGCAAATGCTGATCTCTTCCAGAAACGCCCTCACAGACACACCCAGAAATAACATTTCACCAGCTATCTGGGCATCTGTTAGCCCAGCCGAGTGGCCACATGGGATTAACCGTCACAGGATGAATACCAGGCAGTGGGGGTCATTGGGATCCACTTCAGGAGCTGCCCACCACAGGAACCTGAAGTCACACACAAGTGTAGGGAACCTTGTTTCTCGGAAAAAAATACAAATATAACCTTTGAAGTGTGTTCAGGTCTTCTAATTCTTTTTATTTTGGGTGGCAGTAGTGTCAGTTCAGTGTCAGGTTTTCACTCTTTAAAGGCCTTAGAGTAGAGAGATTTAGTAGCTCAGAAGGGATTTAGTTTAAATTTTATAAAAGTTAATTAGGTATGTCAGAAAGTACAAGTGAATTAATCTGAAGATCCATCAGAAAACTTTTCAACCTTTACCCCCAAGACTGAAGTACGATTGTGTTTTTGTAAGACTAAAATTTTTCCACTAGTATCTAGGTTCCACAAAAACCAATTTATAAACAACACCAATATATTAGGGCTATAATATAATTTAGCTGAAATTTAATATTTTTATTACATTTGCATATTCCAGTTTTTAAAATTAGCGCTTATTTTAGACCTTTCTAACCCATTTCCAGAAGTTTAAAAATGGGCTCCATAAAACTAACATAGAGAATATAAGTTATAGCAATTAAAAAGTCTGATGTAAACACGTAAGTTACTATATGGATTGAAACATGTCATGCCTGAACTCTTGGTTGTGGTTGTTGTGGCAGTAGTACAGTCATCAGAAGAGACTGTCACAATATTCTTTTCAAGGTGACTGTGTTTAGGGCCCCAGGAGATCTTGCAGTGAAGGAAGGATGTTTTGTCAAAATCTAAATGGGATGACCAGACTTTGGACTTCTGGTGAAGATGTGCTTCAAGAATTTACTGGTTTTTACAGCTTAACTGTTTGATTCGGGGGTGGTGGTGATGCCAAAGATCCGCATTGTTCTTGTCTAGGTGGTATCTGTATTTTGGCAGGAGAGGCACCAATGTATGATGGTCCCAACCCTAAGCCCTTTTGAGTCATTTCTACAAGGTGACCCTAGGAAGGAGGGCTCTAAGACACCTTGAGTTCACCCTTCATCTGCCTTGAGGAAGTGTTTGGCCTCCACTTTCAGGGAGTTAGGTTTTTGAGCACTTTCCCATTTATTACCTGTCCCCTTCAGCCTTACTACATCTGGCTGTGCAAGATTGGGTGCCAGGCTTTCCTCCTGGTGTGAGGGAGGTGGGGGTACTATGTCTAGGTCATGGCTGCTGCCTGTTGTGGTGTGGAACCTGCACAAATATACCTAACAGGCCTGGGTCAAGGAACTTGTTCTGCTCTTCTGTTCTAGCTTTGAGTTCAAAGCCATTTCAGTGTCCAGTCGTTCTTCTCTTTCCAGATCCAGAGCTTTGGATGTTTTGACTGTTACATTTTTCTTTGTCAGTGAATCTTTCCTCTGCCTAAGACTGTCCATTTACCATCTCTTAACCTTTTGCATTATTTTTTCACCTTTTTAAATAGAAAGTGTGTGTGTTGGAATGGGGGAGTGACTTTCAGCTCAGAAACCACAACTTTAAGCCAAGATTCTAAATGGTCTCAAATCAGAGTTGCAGGGTGGGTGTCAGGAATGATTAGTTATTTTCCCAGAGCTTCTAGCCTTAAAGAAGCCAGGCACAAAGTCAGCTTCCTCCCTGTATCTCAGCTGGCTCCAGTTCAGGGTGGTTATCTTCTCATAAACAAAATTGTCTGGGATGAAGTAGAGGCCAGCTCTAACACTTCAGTTGCAGTTTTGAGGTCATTTTTATTAGGTTTACTAAGGAGCAATGGAACTTTCTGGAAAAGAGGAAATACACAGTTTTCAACTTTTGAGATGCTCAGCTTAATCGTGCAAACACCCAACCAAATTCAGGTACCACAACACCCTTGCTTTAGCAGAAGTTTTATAAACTTTTTCTGGGTATACTTACCAAGGTGAATTTTCCATCTCAATGAAGTTCTTTAAGTTTTCCTCTTGGAAGAAAAATAGAAAGTTCCAAGTAGAAAAATATTTCTGGGACTTGACCTTCCGAACACCATTTTTGGTGGAAAAGTGCAATTAATTTGAACAAATTTCAAAGTTACTGCTGCCTTTAGAAAGTATACACATATTTTAAAACGGAGTTTTTTAGTTTAAAACTAACTTGGGGCCAGGCTCCTGATGGGTCACTTTTTTATTGAAGGTTGATGAAGTCAGATTTCTTATCCTTATTATCTTTTCCTCTTCCCACATACGAAACATTTAGCATATATTTAAATTTCTTTGTGTAAATCTCTCTGTATTGCAGTCGTTCTGCCTGAGAGTTGGCTTGATGAGCACTGAAGCATTTCTTCATTCCATTCCCATTTCCTCACACTTCCAAAACCTCAGCAGTTGTGCCTGGAAAGCTGCTGACCACCTGTTCCACCTGGGATTTTAGGGGTCTTTGGTATCTTTTCCATTCCAGGTTGCCTTTTCAGATGTCTAATTTGACAGCATCCTTTTGTGATCCATAGATTTTTGGCTGAAACTTCAGACATTTTCTCCTTTTGGGGTTTCAGCTTTTCTGGAGATCCTTAGTTCTAGCCACTGCTTTGGCTCACACAAAAGGTTCCAGGAATTTTGCGTTGTGCTAACTGCCTTTGTGCCAGCCATCTTTCACTAAATGTCAGGTCCAAATGGATGAAGGGAGAAGAAACATGGGTAAATTCCACTAGACTCAGCTCCTTCCCCCCAAATTCTCATGTTTTAGGCATGCTTTACTCGTTGTGTCCTACTTTGATATTCTGATCCCTGTCCAAAATGTGGCCATTGTGGTAGGTTCTTCAGGTCTGTCCCACTTCTGACACCAATGGCGTCATTGCAGTTGGGTTACAGGTTATCTGGTAAGGACCTTGGATGTGCTTCCAAACTTCTATACATTTTTGATTTCTTTAGCCAAAAATACAGGATATTATGGGAGCATGGTGACTACACAGGGTTGAAGCAGATATCATATATCTTGGGCTGGCTTTTTCTGGCCTCATGGTTTACTAATGAGGTGCTAGTGACCTCTTCAAACTAGCAGAATCCTGCTTGTACATAGAAGCATCCCAGTTTTTGCTTTGCCACTTCCCTTCTATATCAGCATCTTGGATGATCTTATACTAACAATCTGGGCATCTACTTAAGGACTAATTTACAAATATCAGGATTTTCTGGTACATGAACCAAAGTCAGCATCTGCAAGTCCACATGTTCCTCTGCAGAAAGAAAACAGAGTCAATTTAATGGATACATCAATCAAATAGGTATTAATAATCAAACTATGTAAGTTTATGTCAGCATTGAAAGCAGAATGGAAGGCTACACTCTTTAGAAGAGGTATGGGAAAAATGGAACTAGGATGGTGGATAAAGGGCATTTTGGCTTTGTCTGTAATACTCTGTTGCTTTTGAAAAGGAGAACATACTTTAAGAAAATTTGTTAAAATTGGTTGATAATTCTTGATGGAGAAGAACCTAGGTGTTAATTGCACTTCTCTTTGTAATATTTCTGCATTTCAATTATTCCTTTAAAAAGTGATGTCTGTTCACAGCAGCAGCACAATCATAGCTCAGAGTCTCGCTCTGTTGGCAGGCTGGAGTGCAGTGGCACAGTCAGAGCCCGGGGTCTCGCTCTGTTGGCAGGCTGGAGTGCAGTGGCATAGTCAGAGCCCGGGGTCTCACTCTGTTGCAAGGCTGGAGTGCAGTGGCACAGTCACAGCTCCAAGTGATGTTCTTGAAATTTAAGATTTATTAATAAGGTACAGATAATAGGAATTTCAAATATATGTACAGTTTTCTTCTGTCATCTTTTCAAGACAAATTTAGAATTTATTTTCTATATGGAAGGCCTTATTTCAGAGTTTGTAAAGGATTCCTCTGGGGAATCTTAACACCCTTGCATCATGCAGAAGAAGGGAAATAGAGAACTTTATCACAGACACAGGGAGACATTTGAACAGGGGTGCATGGGGCCCAGTGGAGGGGACCTTCTTAGCCATCAGTTCTATCTCCTTTTCACATATCCTTCTCCTCTTTCCTGGCACCTCCACGGAGGAGACTTTCTCACTCCCAAGAGAAACAGCAGAGATTCTTTCATAGGACAGCCTTTGGCCTTAGGTTTGCCTGAGGCCTCAGAAAGGCACATCTGACTCAAAGAATAATGTTGCGCAATCTTTTCAATGTTTAGAGGTGCTGTGAACTTGGGCATCATTTTTCCATCTGTGAAATGACAAGATGATTTCTATGTTTCTTAAAGACTAAAGTTCTAGGTCTCTGACTTTAGGATTTTTATTTATGTCCTGAAAATCAAATCATTGGATATCTTTGCTAAAGATTAAATATATTAAAAATATATTTTCTCAACGGATCAGTTTTGTTATATGACATTACTCATGGTTTGTTTGTTCAAAAGGAATAAGTTGTGAAATCCCCAGGTCTAGAAGATAAAGCAACCTGTTTCAAGGATTGTTCATTTCAAACAGCGACTCCATTAGAACAGTCCAGATTAGAGTATGACAGCAGGGATTTTCACTTTCCTGGGAGGAAGGTTTCTAAACCCAAAAGAGTATACAGAGGAGAAGAGCATTTGGCTCAAGTTGGAATGAAAAGCAGAAAATTCAAGAAGGGGAAAAATCATTTGGTGAAATGATGGATGATGGGCAATAATGGTAGGGACCAGATTCAAAAGTTATGAAAATCACAGGTGCAGCAGGGTCTGCTGAGTATGAAGGATCCAAACTGAAAATCAGAGGAATAAATGCAGGAGATGAAATGACTACCAAATAGGAAACACTAACATTATTACATGCTTTAAATACTTGTAATGAGCCAGATACTTTTCAAGGGTTTTACTAATGATCACTCCTTGAGTTTTCATCACACTGTTATGATGTAGGTACAATGATCATCAAAACTGAGGAACAGAGTGGTTAAGTAGCAAGCCCAAGGTCACACAGCTAGTCAGTGTTGGAACTTGACTTGAGCCAGAAGAATTCAAGGCTAGATTCTGTGTTCTTGGCTATTACTTTATGCTCTCTCTGTCTGGCTTACTTTGTGTCATGTGCTGTGCAAAATTCATACTTACAGAGGAAATTAGATCCTGTTTGAAATTCCTGGGTGGAAAGCCTTTTTTTTTTTTTTCCAGAATTTTCAATGATCATGTCTTTGAGGGAAATTCTAAGACTTCATTTAATTATCATAATGATCCCATGAGGCAGACACAGCAATCCCATGTATCAGATAAGATAATTGGTTTCATGGAGGTTCAAGGGCTTGGCCACAATCACACTGTGGTCGTCTCATTCAGAGGCCAGGTTCTTAATCACCACGTGATGTTGAATGTTAGAAGATTTTTATGGGAATAAGAGTTATGGGAGAAAGAGACTGTCTTTCCCAGAAAGAAGCTCCATCTTCCCCTATAAGTGAGTCTCAACTATCCCAGTCATACAAGGGGGCAATTGTGAGGGGAGGACCCTCACCTGTCCTGGAACAGAGGTTGAGCCCCTAGATATAGCTGCCCCTGATTCCACACTGGAGACCGAGCACCTGAAGGTGCCATATGCCAAACCCCAGGGGTCATCCCACACTATGGACTTTGGACCTCTGGGGCTCCAGCAAGCGCAGCAGTTTAGGAAAACACTTCTGGCTGGACAGTTAGTTGAGTTTACTTTCTCCACAGCACATCCACCTTGTGGATTTAAGACAGGTGATCATTACTCCAGTTTTACAAATGAGAGGTTGAAGCCAAGGATGGGACTGCTTCTGCATTTGTAGGATGCATCAGGTGTTGAATGTCACAGATTTTGCTGCAAGAATCTCTGATTCTGAGATATAAGGGCCTGCATAATTTTATCTCTGATTTTCCAAAGGCACCAAATACCTTGCCATTGACTTTTTCATCATGTGCCTTAAAATAAAGAACATGTAGATCCCCTTTCAGTTTCCACTCTGTGAAACTGTGCTTGGTTTCTAACATGCCCTTTTGGTAGTTCTTGGCTGAATCTTCCTTCCTTATGGAATCAGATCTGGGGCAGGTGAGTCCATCTGCTCTGTCATGAACCACGCGGTGGTTAAGAGTGCAGGCTCTCGGGAGGATCACCTGAGGTCGGGAGTGCGAGAGCAGCCATGACCAACATGGAGAAACCCCATCTCTCCTAAAAATACAAAATTAGCTGGGCGTGGTGACGCATGCCTGTAATCCCACCTACTCAGGAGGCTGAGGCAGGAGAATCCCTTGAACCCAGGAGGTGGAGGTTGCGGTGAGCAGAGATTGTGCAATTGCATTCCAGCCTGGGCAACAAGAGTCAAACTCCGTCTCAAAAAAAAAAAAAAAAAAAAGACTGCAGGCTCTGATCTCAGACTGTGGGCTCAAGTCAAGGCTGTGCTAATTTGTAAGCTGTATATATGACCTGAACAAGCTACTTAAACCCTTTGAGCCTCGATTTTATCATCTGTGAAATGAGGCTAATAGTAGTAACTTGCTTGTAGGATGGTTGTGAGAAATTAATGAGGTGAGGTATGTAAAATGCTTAGCAAGGAGCCAGGCTCATGGAAAGTGCTCCATAAATACTAGCCATCCTTGGTGATAGTGCTATTGCTGGAAGTTCAGTGGAGGTGTCATTAATGCAAGAAAGCATGAGTGCATGGCTGGGGTGACCAGTTGTCCTCATATGCCCAGGATGGAGATGGTTCCTAGACATAGGACTTTCAATGCTTATTGAAAATGTAGGAATGTTTGAGACAAATCAGGATGAGTTGGTCACTCTAATGCTCATCCCAGGCCCACAAACTCTGTTTAGAGTGATCTTGCTGCACAGGCTGTGCAGGGGCTTGCAAATTGCATATAGGATTTATATTTGTGTAGCAAAAAAGATTATCTGATATTTGACCCGCAGTTTATAGCTGTTACTTTAGGAAGAAATAGAAGAACTGTTTGTCAGTTTCGAAAATTATCACCACTAGTGGAACTGTCTGGGATCTGGTGTTGTATCTCTCTGAATCTTAACAGAAAACAGAATTCAACTCCAGTGTGTCAAGAGACTTTAATAAAGGGACTATTCATATGGTGGGGTTGAGGTTAAGAGAACTCACAAGGGATGCTGAGGCACTTGGGGACTAGGACTAGTGGGAAGCCTCAGTGAGATTTTGAAGCTTTAATGTGGAAAGGGGCAAAGGGAGGGAATTGTGTTAATGGAGCCCTTCTCTGTACTGCTCTGGGTTCCAGGAGGCTACATGACCTCGACTTTTTTGCGCTCTGATTCCTGACTGAGTTTAGTGATGGAGTTTGGCATTGGTAGGAGATGGTATGGCAGGAGGAGAGGGGTTAGGGTACTTGTCCTGTGCTCTTTCTGCCCCACTACTTTCTGATGTGGTTGTGTTCCTCAATGACAATGGTTCTCAAAGTGTGGTCCCTTGACCAGTAGTGTCAGCATCACCTGGGAACTTTTCAGAAATGCAAAGTTTTGGGCTCCATAGCAGATCCACTGAATAAAAAACTCTGGTGTGGGACCCAGAAATTTGTGTTTCAAAACCCTTTCAGGTAATTCTGATAGAAGTGAAAATTTGAGAATCGCTGGTCTAGGGAACAAAGACACACCATTAATCCTGGGTGGGGTCTTTGGCCAGTCAAGTCCCTTCTGTGGTCTAGAGATCAGTTTTCTTCTCAGCCAAATAAGAGGGAGCTTTGCTGTCTCCAACCATAACACTTAACTATCTGAAATGGTCTTCTTGTTTATCTTTGTGTTTATTTTTCTGACTCTTTTCTACTGGAATATGTGCTCCATAATCATTCATATTCTGTCCTTTTCCCTGCTGATCCCCCGTACCCAGTGCCATTCCTACACATAGTTGGTGCTCACTTAATGTTGGCGAGTAAATGAATATTCAGTGATTTCTAGGATACTTTCAGCGATTTTAATCTTGAATAGAAGATTCTGTGTTCTGTCTTGTGTAATAGTAGCTGGTTTATCTTAAATCTGTCATTCAGAAATCCCAATTCATATTTTCATTTTCTAAAGAAAAGTAATAATTAAAGAAAGAATACTTAAAGTACCCTCTGTGTGCCACAGACCTTGATACCTGCACGTATGTCACACATTATCCCATTTAATCCTCATAAAGACCCTGTGAAATTGCATTACTTATGAAGAAATGCAGTCTTAGTGAGATTATGCAACATACTCAGTCACACAACTATTAACTGGACAAACCTGGTTTCCACCCAGCTGTGTTGATTTCTAGACCAGCATTGTCTCAGTTTCAAAGTTACAAAAGATTCAGAAGAGTCTTCTGAATTGTGAAGATTGACTATATTGTTGGAGACTAGTTTGCCCTTAAATATATTTCATCTTGGGTCACTCAACATGTTGGAAAGAGAAGAGGCATTGGAGTCAGAGAGACCTGAATTAAAATCCCAGCTCTTGCCACTTACTGAGACTGCGACCTTGGGCAAATTACTGTGATTTTTTGAGCCTAGATTCCCCGCTGTCAGTGGGAATACTTCTACCAGTCTGGCAGGGGGTTATGAAGATTGGAAAGGCTGCATGTCAAATTCCTGGTGAGGGATAGTAGCACTGGTGATTATAATATTATTGCCTTTTGGAGAATTGTTAACTCACACATGAGTCATGATAAATTTCAATTTGATGGGTGGATTTTGGAGTTTACTTCTGTTCATTAGGAAAAATTTATAATGTGACTTGAACATATAGCCATCGTTGGAGATATTTTTGTCCCTATCTAGATGGGCTCTGAAGTCAGACTGGTTGGGATTCTTAATCATCCTGCTTACTCTCTCTATATCCTTGGGAAAATCAGTTAACCTCTCTGAGCCTTAAATTTCCTTATGGAAATAATAGTGCCTAGCAAATGGGAATAACAGTGCCTATCTCATTAGATGGTTGTGAGCATGACGTGAAGTAACATATATAAAATGGTGAATAAATAGTGTGGAAATGATGATCGTGCTTAAATAGGAATTTCCTCTGTGTACCAAATAAGAGTGGAATGCCCATGGTCTCATTGCTGTTGTGTATTACACATGAAGATACACATCAACACTTGTGGGTGGGCCCCAGGTGAGGTCCTAGATAGAAATAGGTAATGGTAACTATATACCAGACACTGTGTAAAAAGTCCTTTCTAATATGGAACCCTGCAATTTAAAGACTTGCCTTCTAATGCACTGCGTGGAACCTAGAAAGAAGCTAAAGAGCCTCTGAGCCACCAAAGAGATGTTAAACACACAAAGTTCTTATTTTTCCTCCTGAGGAGAGCCCTTAGTCTCTCCTTCAGTGGTCAGCAGCTCTTACTTTACCTACAGTTCTAGCAAGTTTTTATTTGATTTCTAAGCTCAGAAGATTTAGAAGGAGGGAGAAGGCTGTTTCAGGGAGGCATGCTTGCAGTACTGATAAATAAAGGCAGTGATGACCTCATTACTAGAGAAGAGGAGGGAGATTGGTTTACTTTAGTGGTTCTTTAGAAGAAATCAACCTGTAATCTATTCTTTTAAATTTATGAAAGCTTTTGA
This sequence comes from Theropithecus gelada, assembly GCF_003255815.1. Classification (NCBI taxonomy): domain Eukaryota; kingdom Metazoa; phylum Chordata; class Mammalia; order Primates; family Cercopithecidae; genus Theropithecus; species Theropithecus gelada. The sequence continues at coordinate 59,494,666 of NC_037678.1, forward strand.
TAATACAGTGAGAACGGTGCAGAGAGTTGACAGCATGTAACTCCTGGATTAGGACGACTTGAGAAATTCAAATTGAGATGACAGTTTGGACCCTGTGTTAGTTAACTGTTGCTGTATTTATAACCCCCAGTGTTGAATTAGGAGGTATAAATGTAAAAAGCAGTGGTGAAACCTCATTCAACTCTGTAGCGGCAGCTGCTAGGTATGAGGGCCAAGCATGCTCTTCTCCTTGGAAGACCCTAGAGGTCCCACCTTATTGCTTTGCTGAAGATGTAGTGGCAGTCATGACAATGATAATGTCAGGAGGAGAAAAAATAGATGTGGACTCCCAGTACAATAACTGATTATTTTATGGATAACTTTGAGTTATAAGAAAAGGTGAAATTGTTTGCCCTAATTGCAGTGACTCTTTTTAGAGAATGCTTTACACCGTGTTTTCTTGCTCTTAACAAGTCCTGTGATGCTTTTGTAGATAGGAAGCTGGATCTTAGATGGTTTAGAGGACCAACCCAAGGCTGCACAAAAACTGAGGGTTGGGGCAAGGCCTGAAACCTGCTTTTTAGGTTTTGAACCTGGGGTGCTCACTCTGGCCCCATTCTATAATGAAAGAAGGCAGGGGAGTTTGTGGAGCATTTTTAAAGGCTTTGCAGACACAGCTCTTCACATGTCTGCTGTGGGGGTTAGCATGATGCCTTCAACCTAATGAACTCTGGATTGAAGTATTTGGAGTAGTACACTGAATTGATGAATCAACCTTAGCTAGTTGGAAAGCTCTTACCAAAATAAAGTCAAGTTTTCTTAGGAGCAGGTTGAATGAAGACATGGTGGGATGAGCATGTAGGAGGAACTACATAAAAAGGGGCATAGGTAAAAGGGAGAGGGAAGAGGTCCCAGAAGAGCATTCAGAGGACAGTTGTGGGGCAGGACACATGGTCTGCAGGTGTGGCCGAGTCACTCCAGGATGTGTTCTTCTCTCCTTCCTCTAACTTCTTTGATTTTGCTTGATCCTAACTCTTTGGGGAGAATGAGTTTATAGCCTAAGGCTCATAGTTAAAAATAACTTTTATTTTCCATGAGAGATTCATATCAGCATGGAAAAAGTTCCTGTGTCCTAGGGGCTTTAATAGAAAATAATGATACAGCCACTAGAGGATTCCCAACTGGAAGATACCCCCTTTCTCATGATGTCAGTCTCATTCAAATGGTCTGGGAAGGTCCATGGCTCAGAACCATCTCACTGCATTCCTGATGTGAGGCAAGACAGGCCAGGTGCTGTCATTATCTCTTTCTCCTGGACTCAAAGATGGCTATGACATGGTTTGATACTCCTCTTTGTCATTTGCATCAAAGAGGAAGATGTGGCAATTGATGTACCTTTGTTGGAAGAAAGGGATTGAGATTGGTTTACTGTAGTGGTTCTTTAGAAGAAATCAACCTCTAATCTATTCTTTTAAATTCATGAAAGCTTATGATAATGCAGTGAGAGGTGTGCAGAGACTTGACAATATGTGACTCCTGGATTAGGATGACTTGAGAAATTCAAATGAAATGACAAGTTGGACCCTGTACTAGTTAACTGTTGCTGCATGACCAATTACCACAAAGTTAGCCACTTAACACACATTTATTGTCTCACAGTTTCTGTGGGTCAGTAGTCTCTGAGCACAGCTTAACTGGGTCCTTTGCTTTTAACATCTCTCATAAGGCTGTAGTCAAGGTGTTGTCCAGGGGTGTGATCTCATCTGAATGCTCCATAGGGAAGGATCTGTTTCCAACCTCATATAATTGTTGGCAGCATTGAGTTTCTTGCAGGCTGCTGGACTAAGCATTTTAGCTCCTTAGGGGGCCTGTTGGCCAGAAGCCACCTTCAGTTTCTTGCCACATGGACCTTTCTAACATATGTGGGTTTGCCCCATTTCCTGAGCAAGGGAAACAATCTGCTATATTCTTGCTACTTCTGTAGCAGGACAGAAGTCATCATCTTATGTAGCCTAATCACATAAATGATATCCCATCATGTTTACCATGCTGTGTTGTTTAGAAGCTAGTCACTAGTCTAGCCACATTCAAGGGGAAGGGATTATATAAGGATGTGAGTACTGGGAGGTGAGGATCATTGGGGCCATTTTAGACTATGCCTGTCACAGACTCACATCTTAGCTCCCACCCCACCTCTTTTTTTTGCAATATTCAGAGCCTTGTTACAAATGGCTTCACTTCTATGGACCCAGGAAGGGTTGAAATTTAACTAAGAGGCTGAAATTGGGGGATGAAAAATTCTGATAGATTTGATCTGGTTACTTATTTACCTTGGTTAACTTATTAAGTGTCTTGAAGAGAGTTTGAAATGTGTGACTTCCTTTCTTCGTTGCTATATGTCTAAGAAGTTGTCGTTATCTATTTCTTATGACAGTTGAGAGAGCCAAGTTTGAATCTTTTCCAGCCTAACAAGGGTTGAAAGCCCTTGGATTTTTAAGAGGTCCAGACTTGTCAAGAGTAAAGGCTTTGTTGACTTGACTATCATGGCGGCACTCCCTCTCTGCTGGGGCATGGTTAGCTGGAGCTGGGCTGCTAAACTAAGTTGAATGTCAAGATGCCAAGTACAGTCTATGAACCAATATGCAGGCCAAGTCAGACTCTTGACAGGACATTGGAAATTGGGATTTACGAGGGGTAGTCAGAGAAACACAGGGAAGCCTAAAAGGACCAAGTCTCTGACAGCCTTTCCTCTCATATAGGGCAGAATTGATGGGAAGGGAGAAACCACACTTTTCTTTATTATTATTCATTTGTAACCCTGGTGTTGAATTTGGACTTTACAAAACCATTTGAAGCCATTGTACTCTGATGTCTGCCAGCCATGAGGCCAGTTTTTCTCTCTTACCCCCCTTATCTGTACAGCTGTGATTGAGTTTTTCTCCAGTTTTTTCTTACATCATAAAAATGAGTAGAAAATGGAAATGTGAAAATGCTGGTACTCATGGTAATACATTTGAGGCAAGGATAGAGTCTGTCAGATGTACAGAAAGTATTGACTATTTAACTTCAATTGGTTACTGATCAGATGACTTCACTTGTGAAAGGAAAATAAAATGAAAGAACACACATGAAATCCTGAAAATGTATCCTCAGACATCGTGTCTCCAAGGCCATGTTTGGTGATGGAAGAAAATGAGGAAATCTTTAAAATTGTGGACAGAGAATCAACATTAAAGAAAAATAAACCCTTCAGTGATTCAAATACAGAGAGAAATCTACAGATCCATAGAGTTTTTTTTTTTTTTTTTTTTTTTTTGTTTTTTTTTTTGAGACAGAGTCTTGCTGTGTCACCCAGGTTGGAGTGCAGTGGCATGATCTCGACTCACTGCAGCCTCTGCCTCCTGGGTTCAAGTGATTCTCCTGCCCCAGCCTCCTGAGTAGCTGGGATTACAGGTGTGCATCATCCCACACCCAGCTAATTTTTGTGTTTTTATTAGAGATGGGGTTTCTCCATGTTGGCCACGATGGTCTCAAACTCCTGACCTCAGGTGATCTGTCTGCCTTGGCCTCCCAAAGTGCTGGGATTACAGGTGCGTGCCACCATGCCCAGCTAATTTTTGTATTTTTAGTAGAGATGACATTTCTCCATGTTGGCCAGGCTGGTCTTGAACTCCTGACCTCAGGTGATCTGCCTGCCTCGGCCTCCCAAAATGCTGGGATTAGAGGTGTGAGCCACCATGCCTTGCCCCATAGAGCTTTTGAGGGGAAGATGGTTTGCTCCAGACTCCTTAGTCAAGAGGATAGTGTTCCATTCCCTGTTGACACATTTTTTTCAAGGAAGTTGATGACACCATCAGAATCGCCACTCAACTGCCAAAGTAATTTTTTAAAAACATAAGTCAGACCATATCTCTCCCATTTTAAATCGCTCCACTTGCACGTAGAATAAAGCCCCAAGCCGAAACTGTTGCTTCTAGCTCCTAATACTGTCTTTTATCCCCTCTTCTGCTATTCACTTATGTATTAGTCTGTTCTCATACTGCTATGAAGCAATACCAGTGACTAGGTAATTTATAAAGAAAAAGAGGTTTAATGGACTCACATGGCTGGGAGGCCTCACAATCATGGTGGAAGGTGAAGGGGAGCAAAGGCACATCTTACATGGCAGTAGGCAAGAGAGTGTGTGCAGCAGGGGCGGGTGTGGTGGCTCACGCCTGTAATCCCAGGACTTTGGGCGGCCGAGATGGGTGGATCACCTGAGGTCAGGAGTTCAAGACCAGCCTGACCAACATGATGAAAGCCCATCTCTACTAAAAATACAAAAAATTAGCCAGGCATGGTGGTGGCAGGCACCTGTAATCCCAGCTACTTGGGAGGCTGACGCAGGAGAATCACTGGAACCCGGGAGGCAGAGGTTGTAGTGAACTGAGATAGAGCCATTGCACTCCAGCCTGGGCAACAAGAGCAAAACTCTGTCTCACACACAAAAAAAAAAACAACATGTGCAGGTGAACTGCCCTCTCTAAAACCATCAGATCTTGTGAGACTTATTCACTATCATGAGAACAGCATGGGAAAAACCCACCCCCATGACTCAGTTACCTCCCACTGGGTCTCTCCCACGATACATGGGGATTATGAGAGCTACAATTCAAGACAAGATTTGTGTGGGGACACAGCCAAACCTTATCAACTTACTTGACTGAGTTTAGCCTAGGAGCCAGCACAGTGTGTCCCATGGGCCAGATCTGGCTTGCTGCCTGTTTTTGTATGGCCTGTGAACTAAGAAAGGTTTTTACATCTTTAAATGGTAGGTAATGAATCAAAAGGAGGGTATTTTGTCGTACTCGAAGATTCTATGAAATTCAAATTTCAACATTCATAAAAATGTTATATTGGAGCACAGCCCTGCCCATTCATTTCCATATTATTTGTGGTTGCTTTCATGCAATGGTGCAGTTGGGTAGTTGCAACGGAAACCGTACGCCCTGCAAAGGCTAAAGTCTACTATTTAGCCCTTTGCAGAAAAGGTTTGTGGGCACTGCATTAGTTACCTTGGCCTTTTTTTTCTCTTCTCTTATAGTCAACACCTGTGTCTCCCTCAAGACCTTGGCTCTAATTGTTCCCTCTACTTGGGATGTGCCTTCTTTCCAACTCAGCTCAAATATCTTTCCTTCCCTTTCTGTCCACATAAGCTTGGGTGTGTTAAAAGGTTAAGGGTATCAGCTATCTCCAAGTATTTATTTATTTGGTTATTTACTTAGTTCGCTTCTCCCATTTGAATGTAATGGGGAGAAAGCACTTAAAGAAGCAATTCTCTCTTGCTCGCTACCTAGAAAGCACCTGGCATGTACTGGGTACTCTACAAATGTTGAAAGACTGCATGAAGGAGTGGAAGCCAGTGCCAAATCCTCTGCAGTATCTGTACCAGCACGTCCTCGTCCCTAACAGCAAACTCATTTTCTCCTTTGTATGAATTGTCATTTTCAGTAAGCTGAGATAATTGGAATTTAAGGTAAGACTTTCCAAAATTAAGTTTATCATTTATAACTTAATTTATTTCTTAATATTTTAAATAATCCCAAATAATCATGAGTACATTGCATGACACTCAGGGGGTAGGAAAATGAAACATGTATACCAAAGGTAAAATTCCATAGTTTTTAGAAGTCTTCCCCTGTATACCCTCTTCTACTCTACCCTTATAGCATACAAGGATCTGTAGAGTTCAAATTTTAAACATTCAATTTGCAACTGATTTTTAGGAACACATTTCGTAAAGGAGAGGCTGAGGAACGTATGTGTTTGTATCTCCCTCTCCTCTCTCCTTCTTTCTATGCACACAAAGACACACACATGAGATAGATGTGCTGTCGGTGGACACATCCTTGGATAGTTTTTCCCCCGAGGGAACCAGTCCAGTGCAGGAGCCACAGAACTATCCAAATAATGTGTATAAACAAGCCACAGCCTTCCACATACAGCCTGTTTTTGTTTTTTTTTTTTGAGATGGAGTCTCACTCTGTCACCCAGGCTGGAGTGCAGTGGCATGATCTTGGCTCACTGCAAGCTCCGCCTCCTGAGTTCATGCCATTCTCCTGCCTCGGCCTCCCGAGTAGCTGGGACTACAGGTGCCTGCCACCATGCCCGACGAAGTTTTTATGTTTTTAATAGAGATGGGGTTTCACCATGTTAGCCAGGATGGTCTTGATCTCCTGACCTCATGATTCACCCCCACCTCGGCCTCCCAAAGTGCTGGGATTACAGGCGTGAGCCACCGTGCCTGGCCCAGCCTGTTCTTTACTTCCCAGTTGTACTGCGTGGACCACGTGAACACTTTCATGTGATCACACTTAGGATCAAGAGCGAATGTGACTGGCCTCCAAGCAAGATTTGTGTTGTAGAATAGAGTGTCAAAAAGTGAGCACTCTGTCCATTTCATTGTTGACCACAGATATTTATTTTGGAGACTCAAAAATTGCTGAGAGGATGCTGATTGTTTCAGGGCAAACTTTTCTAAGGATTGCCACAGTTCCTAGCAGGGCATCCTTGCAGCTATCTCTGCTTTCTCCCAAGCCAGTTCTTCTGGTTCACCATTTTGCTGAGTTCCTTTTCTGGGTTGGTCACTGTGGATTCACCAGCAAGGGAGACCTGAAAGATCATTTCTGTCCTCAAGGAACTCACCGTCTGGTTTGGGGAGACAGATGGGCATGTTGACCATCACCATACAGAGATGGTGGGTCTAAGATGCTGCCGCAAAGGGCAGCCTTACTTGGCTGGAGCCAGGGATGGTTTCTGGCAGGAAATGATGCTTGGCTATGAGTGGTGAGATGGGGAGTGGACAGAAGAGCAGCCTGAGCTGAGCTGCTGTCCAACAGGTCATCGTGAAAAGCCAAGCCCTTTGGTGTGGTTGGAACCATGGGTGACTGACTGGTGTGGCTGAAGGGAAGGGGAGCCAGGCAGCCCTAGACCAGATCCTGGAAACTTGACTCCTTGCTGCCTCCACAGTGATGGACTATGGAGACAGACCTTCCATTCTTTGTCTTCAAAGAGGTGATGTTATGTGTTGGGGCATTGATAGTTGTGTGCTTCAGCGGCCCAGGATGGGACAGCACAGAGTAGCCTTTGCTCTTGCAGAAAGCTGTGACTAAGTCTTTGCTTGTTGTGTGATCATTACCAGAACACGGACTTTGAAGTCAGATGCTGGCTCCACTGAGAAAAGATTTCTGACTCTGGGAAATTGCTTAGCCGTCTCTGCCTCAGTTTCCTTATTCATCAAAGGGGAATAATTATAAGATCCACATTATAAGGTTGTTCTGAGCATTAAGTGAGTTAATGCATGTATAAAACACGTAGTAAGCACACATTCAATGCTAGCTGTTTGTTACTGCTATTGCTGTTATTTAAGTTTGTTCTCCAGTGCCAACTAATGCTATTTTGTGAAAAGTTTAACTCTTGCCATCAAGTGTCAGTTGTGGAATAAAATTGAATAAGAGGTAGCAGTTTTAGTGTGTGTTTTTATTTTGTTTTATTGAACAGCCTCCTAAAATGTGCACCATACTTGTTTAATTACATTTCCCTGCTTCTTGCCTGCCAGTTTCAAAACCAGGAATCACCATATTAGCCTGGTAATGTTGCAATAATCATCTATCGAGTCTGTGTAAATAAGGAACATCTGTGCAATATTTATGACCCATAAAACACTGTTATGCTCTAAAATGTTGTTCTAATCCCAAGTAGGTCATTGTGATGCAGCCATGATCTGAGGACCCTCCTGGGCCCTCTGTTCTGTTCGCTGTGGTCTGTGCCAGCCAGCCCAGATGGGAATGGGCAGTGCCACATGGCAGTTGGCAAAAGTTAGGCTCCTGAGGGTTTTTTTGCCCATCAGAGCAAAAAATGAGTTGCTTTTTATTACAGGAAAAATGGGGAAAAGGTGCTTTAAAAAAAACCAGGAACAGCCAGCTTTCAGCTGTATGCACAGGCTTGGATGCTCTCTGGACTCTGGAGAGGAAGTCTGAAGCTCTGCTTGGTTCCCTGGCATTTGGAGCATCTGGGTTGAGAGTCTTACCAATTTTGCTTGTGTGTCCATGAAACTCTGAGTCAAAGTTGAAGCCAAATCTTAGTAATTAAGTAACATGATTTCTGTTATACCTGTCTTTCTCTTTGCTCTTAATTTTCTTCAGTTTATCCTAATTTCCTTACTTACATTCTCATTGGATTATCTGTGTTTTTATTAATGACCGTATAACTTCTTTAATGAGTGTGTCAAGGTAACATAAAGCTCTTTCTCCTTCAGGTCATTTGATGTGTTCTTCAAGTCTGCAAACTCATTTACATGTTTGTCTAAGAAAAACACAAGCAGAAAGCTAGATATAACGTGTGCTCAAACCAAGTTCTGAACAGTGTACCCAGAAATCAGCAAAACTTTTCTGCAGAGGATCAGATTATTAATCATAGGCAATATATCAGCACAGACATGGCTCTGCTCCAGGAAAACTTTGTTTACAAAAACAGGCAGCTGGCCCCCTCTGGCCATGATTTTCTCATCCTTCCATTAGTATAACATAAGTATAGAAAATTCACTAGTTGGCTGGACACAGTGGCTCACGGCTGTAATCCCAGCACTTTGGAAGGCTGAAGTGGAAGGATCACTTGAGGCCAGGAGTTTGAGACCAACCTGGGCAACATAGTGAGACCTTGTCTCTAGTTTTTTTTTTTTTTTTTTTTTTTTTTTTAAGAAAATTCACTAGTTACCAAGTGTCCACCTTGGTGAATTGCTGTCACAAGGTGACAGTTTCATGAAACCACCACCAAGACCAGGAAGCAGTACAGGGCCAATATCTTAAAGTCCCTTATAATGACATCTTCCTGGGTGTTACCCCTCTTTCCACCTCAATTTTAACCACTATTCTGGCTTCTAAACATAATAAATACACTTTGTTTTCCATTAGATCCTGTATATGAAAACACTGTAGATTAAAAAAAATTATTCTCTCGAGGCCGACTTCACGGGTGGATAAGTGTGGGCTTACCTGTTGACTGGCTTTATATCACCATGATCAAATTCTTGAGAAGCCCTTTGAGCTTCAGGTTCCTTTTACCAGCAAAATGGGGGTGATCCTGTTTGTGCTGGGGCTGCCAAGAAAAATCAACAAGAGGCCATATGTGAGATTCTTAGCAAAGTCCTGTGTAAAGAAACCACCTAATTTTATTTATTTCTTACTGCCTTATCCATGCCAGCAAGCACCTCTTTGGACACAGCAAGATGCCAGTCTTTGGGACTGTTGCTAACTCTAAATAGAGAGTAGTTATTAATCAACTGGACTTATTTGTGTGTCGGTAACCAAGCCTCGTCCATCTCAGTGTGGTCAGCTTCTTTCAGATTTATTCCGGCTGTTGGATGCCTCCGTGAGGCCTCAGTTGGTGCTCAGTTTTCCCAGGACACCAAACAAATAGCCGTTGTGGGGGTTTCCTGGCATGGAGACCTCCCTGCTCGTTGGTATTCTGGTGGCTTCTTGCTCACACATAAGCACTTGTCTCCTGGGCCTACGTCTGTTCTGCTGTATGGGCTGGTGGGTTGCACTGGGCAGGCCTGTTTCCTGCGGGGGCCTTTCGAGATGGTGTTTTTTTTTTTTTTTTTCTTTTTTTTCTTTTTTTTCATGGGGGAAGGAAGAAGGGATTGACTCCTTTCTGGATCAACTTACCAGTGTCTCTGTCAGCAGCTCAGCAACTTACACGTGGCAGTACTGAATGTCATCAGATTAGGAATGACTCCATCTTGACCAATTTGTTTAGAGATAGGGGGCCTGGACATGGTGGGGGTGAAAAACAGTGACCACAGACATGAAGCATACCTTGGGGACACAAACCTCCATCCTCACTCCCAAAGCACCTCTACTTCCTCCTTCCAGAAAGGAATATTTAGCGAAATCATTATTGACATATGAGAGTATGTTATAGGGAAGGAGTGCGCTGCAGCCAGAGAACAATGCTGTAAAACACAAAGTGCCCTTCTGAAAGGCATTTTCTGTGTGGCCCGTGACAAGTAAGTTTTCCCTTTATGTGGGAAGGGCGTAATGAGGAGAAGAGAAAGGGAGAAAGGAAGTTGAAATTACATGTGGCAGGCGTCACACCAGGTGCTTTGACAAACATTATTTTCTGAAATCCTCATGCCAACTCTGAGAAGCAGATATGATTCCTTCCATTTTATAGATGGAAAAATGAGGCTCAGAGAAGCTGGGTGAATTGCCCCAGTGTTATGCAATGATGACTGGGCAACAGGTGCCATTGTGTGCCCTGTCCACATTCTTTGGGCCTTACCACTGCAGTATGCACCAGCCGACTTCCTATTGCATCTCTTTCTCCAAAGCCAGAAAGTAGTATCCACCCCCAGCTCTCAAGGCATGGTTGGTGGGAGTTGGTATATAAATACCTCAGCTCCCTCACCCCTCAGGTGGGAGAACTCTGGGGTGTGTACTCTACACTGGATGGCAGGGTGCCCCGGTAGAATTCAGCTCTATTTGCTGACAGCGATAACTGGCTTGAGAACACACCCTCCATTCTTTCTTGGACTTCTTTCTTTCTCTTTATCACTTGACCTCGCCTAAATCAGTGTCCCCTAGGATTACCTTCCAAATAAATGATTTGTTCCCTTATCCTCATCTTAAGTCAAATGCTAATAATAATGGCAACAAAACAGTCATTTTGCTGATTTTTTACTGAGTGGTTACTATGTCCCGGGTGCTGTGCTAAGCTGTTGAGATGAATTTTGTCACTTACTGCGCAATATAAACCATGTGAGAGAGCTGAGCGCAGAGAGGTTGAGTGACTTGCCCAAGGTCATACAACTAGAGTCAAACCATTGGTAGAGCCAAGATTCTTCTTCTAGATTTTCTGACTCCATGTTCACTGCTCCCCACAACTGGCTGCCTATTTTACACAAGTTGTCCTTCGCGAGTACCAGGATTGTTATAGAGTAGAATTGTTTCAGGAAGTGCTTGTATCCCTTGGGGTCCGTTGCAGCTCTGACTCTTCAGGCCCTGGAGTGAGGTCTGGCTGTGTAGTCTGGGATCATAGGAAGTTTTGATGGGAGCACGAAGAGAATGGGGGAGATGAAATGATAGGCAACTACCATATAATTTGTGCTGCTTTGAACTGGACTAAAGGCCAGATGTTTTTTGTTGGTAAATACTGCTTTAAAGACCTTCTCCATGCTAATGACTCCCGAATTTGTATCTCCAGTACAGAACTCTCTCCAGAGCTCTTGCCTCCAATATTTAACTGCATGGCATTTCCACTTATATATCTAATATTCATCTCACATGGAGCTTCTCCAGAACTGAACTCCTAATTCTCCAAATCGGCTCCACCCTCAGCCTTCCTCATGTCAGTCAATGGCACACATCCACTTGCCCCAGCCAAGTCGCCCTAGTCTTTCTTGGTTCCTTTCTATCTTCCACACTAGCATTGAATCCATCAGCAAGTTCAATGTGTTGTCTTCAAAATACACCCAGGGTCCACCTACTCTTGCCACCTCCACCTGGGAGCCACCTGGCCAAGTCACCCTCTTTTCCCCTGAGATTATTAGGAGGGCTTCCTAATTGGTCTTCCCTCTTCTGCCTTTGTCTTGACAGAATCTACTCTCAAGATGGCAGCCAGAATGGCTCACTGCAAATCAGAATTGGATTATGTCCCTCCTCTGCTCAGAACTCACTCAAATCCCTCCATCTCACTCAGCAAAACCGCAGTTTTTGTTGGAAAACTTGGAAGGGCCTATGACCATTTAGTCCCTGTAACCCATGCATGCTCCACCCTCTGGGCCTAGTTGCTTTTTCTTGAAAACACTGGGCACACTCCCACCTTGGAGTCTTTGTTCTACTTGTTTTTCCCTAGGATAACTGTTTGGCTAACTCCCTTGCCTCCTTGGAGTCTAAAAGCATACTTCCCAGTAAGATGACCGATATATGACTTGCCATCCAAACCAGGACACTTTTGAGAGACAAAGGTGGCACTAAAAGAAACTAATTGACATTAATTGGTCTACAACTGGAATCAACCAGGAGTGACTGTCCTGGGAAAATTAGTGAGTCTTCTTCCCCCACCGACTACTTAATTTAATACTGCAAAGTGCCTACTCCCTCCCAACATGATCATCTATGGGTTGGCTTGCAAAGGGAGTCAGTTAAGGCTCCATCTTTTACAGTGTACTTCATTATATTTCTTGTAATTGTCTGTTTCCACTCCCCATCCCCAGTAAGATGTAAACCCAAGAGGGCAGGCATTTGTCTTTTGTTTGTTTGAGACAGGATCTCACTCTGCCGCCCAGGCTAGGGTGCAGTGGCATGATCAGGACTCACTGCAGCCTCGACCTCTCAGGCTGGATTGATCCTCCTGCCTCCACTCCCTCCCCAAGTAGCTGGAGCTACAGGTGGGAACCACCATCCCTGGCTAATTTTTTTGTATTTTTAGTAGAGACACGGTTTTGTCATGTTGCCCAGGCTGGTCTCAAACTCCTGGGCTCAAGCGATCTTCCTACCTAGGCCTCCCAAAGTGCTGGGATGACAGGAGTGAGCCACCATTCCCAGGCTATGTATTTTTTAAAATTGTTGTGTCCCAGTGGCTTAAAACAGTGACATCTAGTAGGCATTCAGCAAGTAGGTGTTGAATGCATGGATGAAGGGGCAGAAGGCTCTGACAACTGATGCATCACTTCCAGCTACCGTCTCTGCCTGAATCCTGACCAAGGAGCTGATTAATGTGGGTGTACCCCTCCTCGAATCTCAAAATGTTCAACAAAGAGCCCTCACTGAAAGCCAGGCAGGGAAGCCCTTGTGTCTGTTGTCTCTCAGTCATTCCGGACACTCCAGTGTAGCTGTAGCAAATATTTCCATTGGATCCCTCCTCCATCCAAGTCAGTGTTGGGTTTGATCAAACCATTCACTCTCTTTCTCCTTGGTAAACCATGGCAGGAAATTTTAAGATGGTGGGGGTGGGGTCTCAGGACAGGTTTTGGAACCATGGGCCAACACAGCCTTGGGAGAAGACTTTCTCCTCATTCATCATTTTATAGCAAGATGTCAGTTAGTCATCCCCTGAGTCTGTCTGTCTCTGTGCCATCCAGGCATCTGTCCCTCTGTCCATCTTTCCGTTCATCAGTCATTTGGGCTGTTTTGAGCTCAGAGCCCTAGATTCCAGTCTCCTTCTGTCACTAACTTCCCAGGAAATCACGAGCACCCTCTCCCTTTTTTGGGTCTCAGTTTTCTCCTCTGTAAAATGGATGTTACTAAGGCCCTTCTGATGCTGTAACTCCTAATTCTGAGGTTCTGTTTTGGACAAGCCTCCATGCCTGATGCAGGTGGAGCTTGTCCACTTGATCTGTGGCTCCTGTCCCCAGTGCTGATCAGGAAATAAGGCCTTTCATCTTTCCAGCACCAGGAGCAAAGAGAGAAGCCCTTGAACAAGGTCCCTCCCAGCACAAGGACCCACCCAGCACTCCCCATGCCTTTCTCAGTTTCAGGGAAGTTCAATGTTGCTTGGAGGTGTTGTGAATAGTGTATAAAGATGCCCAGATAAAATGATGGACAGATTTCAGCGTGCTCCCAGGGAGGAATACTGAGAACAGGGATTATTTTTAAAAAGAGAGGAACTGAACAAGCGACTTGGCTCCCTTCACATATGTGGAAGTCTTGTGGTGAGGGCTCAGGCTGCTAATTTCTGAAGAGTGAGAAACCAATTTACATTAAAAAAATTTATTTCAATGTTTTATTTCTTTTTTTAAATTGACAGAAAAAATTGTATGTTTTTATCATCTACAACATGATGTTTTGACATATATAGACATTGCAGAATGGTTAAATCTAGCTAATTAACAAATGCATTACTTCACAAAGTTATCATTGTTGTGGTGAGAGCACAACATCCACCCTGTTTACGTTTTTCAAGAATACAATTTATCGTCATTAACTAAAGTCACCATGCTGTGTGATAGATCTCTTGAAATTATTTCTCTCCTAACTGTAATGATGTACCCTGTGGCCACCATCCCCCATCGTCTCCCTGCTAACCATCCCAGCCTCTCATACCATCATTCTACTGTCTACTTCTATCAACTTTTTTTAGATTCCACATATGAGTGAGATCATGCAATGTTTGTCTTTCTGTGCCTGGCTTATTTTGCTTGACATAATGTCCTCCAGGTTTATCCACATTGTCGCAAGTGACAGGGCTTCATCCTTGATATGACTGAATGGTATTCCATTGTGTATATTTACCGTATATTTACCACATTTTCTTTATCCATTCATCCATTGATAGATATTTAGATTGATTTCGTATCTTGGCTAACATGGGAATGCAGATATCTCTTCAACATATTGATTTTATTTCCTTTGGATATATACCCAGAAGTGAGATTGCTGGATCATATGGCAGTTCTATTTTTAATATTTTGAGGAACCTCCATACTGTTTTTCATAATGTCTGTGCTAATTTACATTTCCACCAACAGTGTATAAGGGTTCTATCTTCTCCACATCCTCTCTAACGCTTCTCTTTCACCATTTTGATGATAGCCATTCTAACAGGAGTGAGATGATATCTCATTGTAGTTGTAATTTGCATTTCCCTGATGATTAGTGATGTTGAGCATTTTTTCATATCCCCGTTGGCCATTTGTATGTCTTTTTTTGGGATAAATGTCTATTCAAGTCTTTTGCTCATTTTAAAATCAGGTTATTTCCTTGCTATTGAATTTGCTTGAACTTCTTATGTAGTTTGAATGTTAACCCCTTATCAGATGTATGGTTTGCAGTTATTTTCTCTCATTCTGTGAGTTGTCTCCTCAGTCTGTTGATTGTTTCCTTTGCCATGCAGAAGCTTTTTAGTTCGATGCAATCCCATTTGCTTTTGAGGTCATATCCAAAAAAATCACTGCCCAGATCAATGTCATGGAGCTTTTCTCCTATGTTTTCCTTTAGTAGTGTTGTACTACCCAAAGCAGTCTAAAGATTCAGTATAATCTGCATGAAAATACCAATGATGGTCTTCACAGAAATAGAAAAAACACTCCTAAAATTTGTATGGAACCACAAAAGTCCCTGAATAGCCAAAGCAATCTTGAACGAAAAGAACAAAGCTGGAGGCATCACACTACCTGACTTCAAAATACTGTACATAGCTATAGTAACTAAAACAGCATGGTACTGGCATTAAACAGACACATAAGCCAATGGAAGAGAATAGAGGACCCATAAATAAATCCATGCATTGACAGCCAATGGATTTTCGACAAAAGTGCCAAGAGCACACAATGGGGAAAGGATAGTCTTGCCAATAAATGGTGTTGGGGAAACTGGCTATCCATATGCAGAAGAATGAAGTTAGACCCTTGTCTCTCACCATGTACAAAAATCAACTGAAAATGGATTGAAAATGATGAAATGATTAGAAGAAAACAATTTTATGCTTTTAAAGGGAATTAAGCCGTTTTCAGGAATACCTCACCTGTAAGGACAGTATTAATGGATTTACTACTTGGGTGTTTCCTTCCCCCAAGACGTGAAGATGTAGAATTGGAGTATCTTCTTACCTTCAAGGAACTTGCAGCAGTTCTTTTTTTGGGGAGAGGGATGGAGCCATCTCTAGAGGTTTCTCCACAAGCCACCTGATTCTGAGAGGCTGGCTTCATTCGCTCCTCTTTCCTGGTTATGAACCTCATGTTCTTGCTATAATTTATTCATCCTCTTGCCTTCTCTATGCTGAGCGTGTTGCCAGCCTCGGTGAAAATTCAATCCCACTGCAGTTACATTGACCGATTGCACTAATCTTTTTACACAACCCCTCCAATAAACAGAACCAAATACCCAAATAGTGGCATGGTAGCATGCAACCTTTATTGAGACTTACATGCAGCCACCTTGTCTGAATCCAACTTCCATTTGTTTGAGGAGAAAGGATGGGTATATATTTATGTATCCAGAGAGTCTTCTTTGTCTCTGTGGTTGTAATAATCTATAATGTGAGTCCTGGAATTATACTGTGTTTTTCTCCTGAAGGCAGGGAACTAACCTTTATATGGATAACACACTCACATACATACCATTTTAGTACTTTTTTATTTGAAAAAGAAAAGGGTAAATATAAGGACAATTCATTTATAATTCCTTCACCTTATTTATCTAGATTTTAAAAATAAGTAAAAATTTCTATCTCCTTAGCCCACTGGCTTTTCCACTTCACCCCATGCAAGGCTAACTTTTATTTGCTATTCTGTGTGTATCCTTTCTGACTTTTTCCTATGGGTATATTAACATATCTGTTTGTACACATGCATACTTCTTAAACAAAGTTTCATTCATACTGTATATATTGGTGACCAGTATGTATCTCAAGATATTGGCTTCATGGAGGGGATGATCAGAGGGACGATTCTGTTGTGTGCCTTCAACATGCCTTTGCCCACTCACTCATGTGTTTTGCACTAGGTAAATGCCCCCTAGTCTTAGGACAATGAAAGTACCTAGATTTAAACAACTGAGTTCTACCCTAAATTTTCTTAGCTAGCATACAACAGCATAAGAGGAAAACAGGGAGTAGATAAAACCTGGTTGAAGGGTAAAAATGTAGAACAAGTAAGTAAAAAAAAAAAAAAAAAATCAGGAAATCTTTAAGTAATACAATCTCCATTTCAGGTTTTGCAATTGAATGCCAAGTGTAGAATGTTAAATGGGACATTTTCAGAGCTTGGGAGAAGCTTGATATATAGTATGTAATTAAGAGGCCGGGGAGAATGCCATGTTTTATATCCTCTACTTGTCACTGGTGCAGATTTGATTTCAAATATGATTTTTGAGGTTACAAGGGTAATTAATTGTATGGTCTCTTCCAGGAAATATCATTCACCTGAGTATCATCCTTTACATTGACAGGTCCAGAGGAAGAATGTGTGAAAGGAAATATAGGATGCTATGAATTTATTCACTTTATAAATGTTTATTGGGTACCTACTATGTGCTGAGGACCTTGATGCTCAGATTGGGGCACACAGTGGGGATGGCAAGGCATTGGGGAGACCTCACATCGTCTAGCAGGGGGCAGAGAAGGCAAAAATGGGCTGAGCTACATTGGGATAGATCTGTGGGTCCAGATCAGGACAAGATGCCTGACTCATCTCCCTCACGTGTGTGAAATTAATTCATATGTATTTTTTTCTTGTCTAGTTATAGATTATTTTAAACAAGTAATACAAGCCCGTTTGAGAAAACAAAGATACTAGGGGAAAAAGACAGAAGCAAAAATGCTGTCTGTTTGTGTTCCTACTACATAGTTAGCCACTTTAATATTCTGGCATATTTCCTTCCATTTTATTTCTTGGCTAACTTTTAAATGTAGTTGTACACTTATTTACTTAGTCTTTGAGCCTGTGGTTCAACTTGAATATGAGACACAGGCTTTTTCTGAGCAGTTCTGGTATTTGATGAAATAGTTGTTTCCATGATGAGGAATGAATCCAGAATGAAATATTTAAAAAGGTTCATCCAGATGTTACAGTAAAAAGAAGCTCCAAATTCTTTATACTGTTGCTGGCTCAAAAATGTAGATGGCTTTTTCAGGTGGCCTTTCCAAGCTCAAACTCATCCTTCTCCTCCATCTTCAGGAGAGTTGAGAGTTGTATCTCATCAGTCTTATTAGTCTTCAAGTTCTTGGTCTCTCTGTCTTTCTTTCTTTTTTTTTTTTTGAGACAGAGTTTCGCTCTTGTTGCCTGGGCTGGAGTGCAATGGCACAGTCTTGGCTCACCACAACCTCTGCCTCCCAGGTTCAGGTGATTCTCCTACCTCAGCCTCCTGAGTAGCTGTGATTACAGACATGTGCCACCATTTCTGGGTAATTTTTTGTATTTTTAGTAGAGACAGGTTTCTCCATGTTGATCAGGCTGGTCTTGAACTCCTGACCTCAGGTGATCCTCCCACCTCAGCCTTCCAAAGTGCTGGGATTACAGGCGTGAGCCACCACACCTGTCCAAGTTCTTGGTTTCTTAATTTTGATGTACCTGTGGAGGGAAGTAACTAGAAAAGTAAGGCTACATGGTTTGTTTATTCATATCTGGAGTCACTTCCTGGATTCAATTTCTAGTTCTCAGATGAGTTACTAAAACTTCCCAAGACTCAGTTTTCTTGCCAGGAAAGTTGATGTTCCCTCACCCCCAGAAATTCTTTATTAACTCTCTTTATTAGAAGGTTTCTGTTCCTATGCCATGAAGTCTATGCCATTTTTTACTGCACTGAAGTGCTAAGATTAGATATATATTCTTGAATATTTAGACGGAGAGTCTTTAGGACATCTCAGACACACTGTGATCCATTTATTCTCTTCTTAAATGTGAGGTTCAGCATGAAGGCAAATCACATCTGCCTTCATCTCTAGGTAGGCAGGACACTCCATTGTACCAACTGTGTAACAGTTTTCTTCCAGGGTCCTCTCTTTCCCCGGTGCTGAGTGAGCTTCAGGCATTTGAAGACCCTGTGGAAGGCCAGACATGGTGGCTCATGCTTGTAATCCCAGCACTTTGCGAGGCCTAGGAGGGCAGATTGCTTGAGGCCAGGAGTTCAAGACCAGCCTAGCTAACGTGGTGAAACCCCATCTGTACCAAAAATACAAAAATTAGCTGGTCGTGGTGGCACGTGCCTGTTGTCCCAGCTACTCAGGAGGCTGAGGCATGAGAATCGCTTGAACCTGGGAGGTGGAGGTTGCAGTGAGCCAAGATGGCACCATTGTACTCTAGCCTGGGCGACAGAGTGAGACTCAGTCTCAAAAAAAAAAAAAAAAAAAAAGAAAAAAGAAAAAAGACCCTGTGGAAGTCGTGATAACCATTATGATTATAGCTCCTGGGAAAGCAAAGCTGGCCCCACAAACAGGAGGCTTCAGTAGCTGGCTGACTATTAGATGGGGATGGAGACTGTGATCCTTTACTGGTCACTTCTGTGTTGTCTGTTGATCAACTTGAGAGTTTTATTTAGTTTTTGTCTCAGGGGTGCCATAGCTTATGCAAATAATGAACACTGAGGAGGGCGGCCTTTTGGGTGTGGCTACCTAGGGAGTAATCTCCTTGGCTCCAGCCAGTTGCTGCCATAGAGGATCTTGGGCCAAGCCTTACCCAGCCTTCTCATTGCAGAATGAGAATGTGTACTTCCAAGGTTTTATGGGAAATCTCCTAATTTTAAATGTTGGCTAAGTTTTGTAACAAAGATTCTATTGTGTGGATCCAAACAGAACCTCAGTCTGAGTCACTAGTCAGATGAGGATTATCTGGAAATTCTTTTCTGGTCTTTGTAGTTTAATATTCTGCATTTCCCTTTACATCTCAAGGGTGTTCACCCATTTCTTCCCTGGACCCTTCACAAGTCCCCTCTTTGAACGAATCCAGGCTGTTGCCATTTTACCTTCCAAAAGGAGAGACTTAGAGACCACAGTGTTCCAGATGCTGTGCAGCAGATCTGGTGAACTGTCATTGTGCAAAGAGAAATACAGTAATGGTAGATGAGGGTTATGATTTATGCTGTTACAGCAAGAACCATCTACCACTTGACATGCATGGTCGCTAAGTGAGAAAGTGCTAGGGCCTTTCACACATGTTATCTCGTTTAGTTTTCACAGCTGTACAATGAGTGAGGTGGTAAATTACCTCCACTTTATGAAACTTCTGAGGGATTCAGTTTCTTGCTCAAAGACACACAACTGATAAGGGACACAGCCCAGTTTTCTCACTTGTCTCTTTCACTCTTAAACAGGCTGTTCCTCACCAGTTCATTGAGGTGTTATTTCCTCCTATCCCAGGCCTTCTCAAATACCTCCCTTGACTGTGCCTTATACATTGTAGGTTCTCCTATAATTACCTTTCTTGAGAATCATAGTATTTGGTTGGCTTTTCTCCAGTAAACAGAATTAGCCTAGTGCAAGCAGTTTTTCAAAGCATATAATGAGCCTTTTAAAACCTGAATTTTCATGACAAAGTTTATTTTGTTGAAATATAAAAGAAAGGCAAATATTTACTAATTTTTGCTTTATTAAAACATAATGCACAGGGGCATATTTTTAGAAATGATAAATCATTTTCTTCACAAAGGGATCTTGGGTAGAAAGAAACATACCACATTTAAAAATTATATACAACCCAAATGTCCATCAGTGACAGACTGGATTAAGAAAATGTGGCACATATACACCATGGAATACTATGCAGCCATAAAAAAGGATGAGTTTGTGTCCTTTGTAGGGACATGGATGCAGCTGGAAACCATCATTCTTAGCAAACTATCACAAGAACAGGAAACCAAACACCGCATGTTCTCACTCATAGGTGGGAACTGAACAATGAGATCACTTGGACTCGGGAAGGGGGACATCACACACTGGGGCCTTTTATGGGGAGGGGGGAGGGGGGAGGGATTGCATTGGGAGTTATACCTGATGTAAATGATGAGTAGTTGGGTGCTGACGAGTTGATGGGTGCAGCACAGCAACATGGCACAAGTATACATATGTAACAAACCTGCACGTTATGCACATGTACCCTAGAACTTAAAGTATAATAAAAAAAAAAAAGAAATTAGGATATGCTATGGGAAAAACAAATTCTATATGTTTATTGCATATTTGAAATTATACCCTACCTCCATACCTACTATGTTCATTTTAAATTTAATGTTATTTTAATTTCATAAAGGATTACTATCAACAAGGTGGCTAGTTTTTTTTATCTCCTTAGAAAATCAAATAAGAAATGAAGTTAAATTATTGTTAAAATAAATTAGGCCATAATTAACAAGCAAAAATATATGGCTTATCAAGATGATATATGGCCAGAACTGGCTACCAAGGTTGTATTCAAACTAAAGTTTAAAGTTTTCTTGAATGATATGGTTTGGCCATGTCCCCACCCAAATCTCATCTGAATTGTAGCTCCCACAGTTCCCATGTGTTATGGGGGGGACTTGGTGGGAGGTAATTGAATGATAGGGGTGGGCCTTTTCTGTGCTGTTCTCATGAGCATGAATAAGTCTCACGAGATCTGATGGTTTTATAAGGGGAGGTTTCCCTGCACAAACTTTTTTATTGCTTGCTGCCATGCATGTAAGATGTGAGACTCCTCCTTGCTTTCCACCATGATTATGAGGCTTCCCCAGCCACGTGAAACTGTGAGTTCATTAAGCCTGTTTCTTTTGTAAATTGCCCAGTCTTGGGTGTGTCTTTATCAGCAGTGTGAAAACAAATTAATACGTTGAAATTATGGAAAATGTCTTCAATTTATGATGAATAACAATTTTAGAGTGATTTAGGAAAAAAAAATTATATACTGTTCTATAATTGTACAAATCAAATATGTGTATTATTTGTAATTACATTGGTAATATATGCAATTACATGAGAAAACAATTAGAGCAAGCTACATTTGAAGGGAACATGGATCTAGATTATTTTCTTTCCCCCAGTTATTCTGAAGCATTAATTTGTCTTGCAGAAGTAAGAATATCACACAGACATTTTAAAAAACAACGTCTCTGACCTACCTCAAGCATGTTAAAGATTTCTTGAGCAGACACTACTGATGTTTTGCAATCTTGGAGGTGAGAGTAAAGCCCATCTTATTTCTTCACTTCTGCTGCTATATTTTTCTTGCCTATAAAAAAGATAGCAGACAGTACATTTTTTGAGGCATGTGAACCCTATACCAGTGGTACACCTGAGCCTTCAGAGTGGTTCGACTATGGAAAATTTCTTCCTGAAAAATCAACCCACGTATTCTTTACTCCCTCTATAAAAACAGCTGGGATGGTTTTGGGGTTAATGAGCAATGACCCACTGGATGGGAACATGTATTATTTTAAGAAACTCAGGAATTATGTGGAGCGTAATTTAAGTCTGTGATCTCAGGGGAGATTGTTCATGGAATCATTCATTCATCAGGTATTTACAGAGCACCTGCTGTGTGCATCCGTTGCTGTGCTGGGTGCTGGGGTTGCAGAGATAACATATGGTGGATGAGAGACACACAACAACAGTGTTGAGAGAATCATGGGGCAAGAACTAGGGGAGTCTGAAGAAGAGGGGTCCAGGAGGCCTCAAAAGGTGGGGATGGGGTTGAAAGGAGTACAGAGACATTATTGAGATGGATACTTCTTGCCCCAGGGATGGGATGGAGGTTGGTGAGAACCATTCCAGGCAGGGTGACAAATGTACTAAGACAGTGATGTGTGAACAATTGAGGAATATATTTAATACGAGGATATGCAGATTGATTTTGTGGAGTTGGGTGTGAAGGGCAGGTGTGAGGGTGTGGCCAAAGATGAGGTTAAACATGGAGGCAGATCCCCTCACCCAACCAGCCCAGGGTGTGGAAATGTCAGTGCTCTGTGTAGATTGCGTGTGTGCACTTCCGTGACACCTATTGCAGCTTCCACAGACAGAGCCCTTACTTTGCTTGAAGAGGTCTTGGGTAGATTTAAAGTCTCATCATGGGCTATAGAGTTGTTCATGTTTTCTAACCTGATAGGAAGAATCTAGATGGGTCAAATGGTGTGTGTGGTAATTGCTGGGTGAGAGTGCCAGGTTCTGTGATCCTGCTTTGGCTTGGAGTAGATGAAATAATTTTTCAGCTGAAGGCAACGTGGAAGTCCGTCTGCAAAGAGAGGTAGATGAATGAAGCTGCTCTTGGGAGATGGATTTTGTAGACAGCTAGCAGCTCTAGGCTCTATTGGCCCATGATGAAAAAGGGATGCTCTTGAGAATAGACAGAGAAACATGATGCAGAGCTGTTTTGCTCCCTGTTCTTCTTTCTTCTTCTGCTTTTCATCACATTCTCCAATATAGACTTGAAATGTTAGCAAACAAGAGGCTGTGGGATGTGTTATTGAATTTTACTTCTGTTGGTCAGAATATAAATATTACTTAATTCCTTCATGTGCTCAGCAAACATTTATGGAGCACCAGGCTCTGCGCACCAGGGCTTCCATCTCTGCTATTGAGAAGTCCCTGGTCTCATGGGGGAGTTAGAAAGAGTTGTTGAGGGATTTCTGACGAAGCAATGTGTAGGATGGTGATGATGATGGTTGGCGTTTATTGAGTTTCTGCTGTGCAACAAGGATTATCCTCATGTCCATTTTAGGAGGGAAGTACTATTGCTTCCCATTTTGCTGATGAGGAAACTGAGGCATGGGAGGTTTCTAGTAAGTGAAGGAGCCACCATTCAGACCCAGGGAAGGTACTAAGCTCCAAGCTGCAAGGCACAGAGGAGGACATAGTTCCATCTTGGGGGAAGGGGGCACCAAGACAGGTTTCTTAGAGCTGATGCCCTTTGAGTAGGTTCTGAAGGAGGAGCAGAGGTACCTGGGGAGAAGACATGAGGCAGAACATGCTTGGCTGAGGTCCCAACTCTAGTGAAACATGACAGTGGATGAAGCTGGTTAGTGATCATTGATGCTTCGGTGGAAGGCAGGTCGAGCGAGTGAGATGGGAGTCAGAGAAGTTCACTGGAGCTGCCCTGGGAAGGCCTTGGCTGCAGGCTAGGGATGCTCTGTCCTCCTTTTAGGGGACTTGGGATGACCTGTGAATACAATTCCATCGTCCTGACAGCTGAGGGCATCTCTGAAGTCCCATTAGAATCCTTCTAAAGTAGGGTCCACAGGGGGCAGCTCTGGAAGGTTTTGTGAAGTGTGCACAATTTAGGGGCCCACTTTAAGAAAAAGAAGACAGCATTTCAGATACCAAATTGGCACCGGGCTTTGAAAGGGGCCCGTGCAAGTGAGAGGACCTGAGGTGTCAGCTTCCTTAGCAGCATGCTCAGTCCCTCCAGACAGTCTTTTTCATCAACATCATGTTTATTTCTACACCATTGCAGAAAAACAATAGTTTATGTGTTTTGGGGGATTTTTTTTTTTTTTTTTTGGTTCAGAACTAAGGAGTCTATTTTGTCATGACATCCACCAGTCTTTGGAGAGTGGCCTAATCACAATCTCAGCCCAAGATATCTCCTGGAATTGGCTAACTGTGGCTAGTCTGAACGCAGAATCATCTTATGCATTCACATATGGCCTCCTTGAACATCTATTTTTTTCACTACATAGGGTCTAGAGATGGTTGATATTCAGGACATGATTCCCAAAGCATTCCTGCCTTGCTAAATTTCAGTTTGTATGTCTTTCGTCAAATATTTGGCTTAGCTGGGACTGGTTGGCATATTGTGTTAGCTCAAAGTGATTTATTGTCTCAGCGTCATCCATTCAATACAGAGAGGTAATATTTAGTGTGTCAGTGGGGATTATGTTGTAATCTCAAGAAAAATATAGGAAGTTGGGTAGAGAAAAAGAGTCCAAGAAGAGGAACCAAGTAGCTGTTAAAATAGACTTTTCTAATATATGTTCATTCGCTGAGAGTTACATCCACAACTTCATTTCTCATCAAAAACTCTCAAAGAGCCAATTTCCAGTAGTTCTTATCCCTCCTTGCAGCTGAATATTTGGGGGTATTTTAAAGTGATATCATAAAAAAGATTGAAAATGAAGTCCTATAAATGATCTTTAATCAACAGGCTCTGTTGCTTTATGGAACAGAAAACAGTGAACAAAAGACTATGATTTTAATTCAAGGAAAGAGAGCTATTTATTTTAAGTATTTCTGCAGAATGGCAGAAGTAATTTATTCAGTTATAATTAGACACATTGTAAAATGGACGATTGTGAAAAGAGTGATTCTTGCTGGCTTTGGAGAGCTGGAGAAGGCTCTTCTGTGTGATTCTCTGTTATCTGGTCCCAGATCCTGGTGCCAGAAATTAATCTGCGAGCCAGGGCTGAACCAGATAAAAATGGAAGCTGAAAGTGTTCACATTCTCTTTTTCATCCTTAAAATGGGCTTTCCTTCTTTCTGTCTTGGTAAGAAACTCCTGCAGCAAGTATTTAAATTGGAGAATTGCTTGGGTATGAGATGGAAGAGACCTGGTTTAACAGTATGTAATGGAAAAATCCTTGAGTTCTTCCATCAAGGGGAGATTATGTGTGCATCTGAAGTGAATTGTGGCAACTTAAGAAGCCTATGCCATTTGGGGCTGCATTAATAGAGATATAGGAAACAGATTGGTGAGGGTGATTGATAGTTGGAAATTCTTGCTTTCTTTCAACAGGCTTGGAGTAGATGAAAGGATTATACATATAGGAAACCCTCAATAATCTACTTTATTCTACTCAATAAATAAATACATATATAAAGAAAGTAGATTATTGAGGGCTTCCTGTGTGTCAGGACTAGTGAGACATTGGTGAATAGCACAGACATATTTCCTTGGTGATCAGACATTTTGGAAGGAGACAGATAAATGGGCAGAAAATTACAAAACAGCAAGAGATACCATGAGAGGAGAAGTCTAGTGTTTCATTAGAAGCAGAGGGTAGGGGTTAGGCAGAGGAAACAGCTTTTGCTGTGGCTCAGAGGTGAACCAGCATGGCACATTGCGGGAACAAAATGTTCAATGTGGCTGGAGCACAGAGTTGACGGTTGTGCTGTAGCACCAGAGGTGAGGCCAGAGGGGTGAATGGTCAGATACTGCAGATCCTGGGAGTAGCTGTTGACTACATTCCCAGAGCAGTGGAAACTGCTAATAAATTTTAAGCAGTGATGTGTTGTGAACAACTTTTCCTTTTGAAAACATCAATTTTGATTCCATGCCAGGAAAATGGATAGAGTGGGTAAGGTGGTAGAAGTAAGACTAGTTAGGAAAACTTCCTTGAGAAAGATAATAGTGCCAGGAGAGAGGTGTTGGTGGCCTTGTTGGGAATCATTGCAGTGGGGATAGAAGGGATTAGGTGGCTGGATCTGAGAACCTGTTAGGAGGAAGAATGAATAGGCAGGTGATTATTTGGACATTTCAGGAAGAGAGAGTCAAGGATGGTGCCCAGTTGGGAATTGGGTGGGATCCATCCTCCAGTGCAGAGTTTGGGTGTATGCGGACCATACCACAAGCTCAGGTTTGTGTGGCATTCAGAGTGTGAGTGCTCAGGGATGTTGTGGTCAGGGTGTCTGGTGAGCAGTTGGGTATTTGAGTCTGAAGCTTGGAGAGAGGCTGAAATTTTAGACCTTGGAGCCATTGGCACAAAGTTGATCACGGAATTGTGGAAGTGGATGGATATCTGTGCATTAAGAAGGGCCTAGGGGCCCACTGGAGAGAAACCTGGTTGCACTGGAGGTATGGTGCCCCATCCTGGACCCTTGCTCTATGTAGCTATACATGGAAGAACCAGAATCCAAAACACCCGGCAGGCAGATAGATGCTCACTTGGCAATGGGTTCCTTGGAAGGTGGAGAGTTTCCTGTTACCAGATGTAGCAGAACCTCATGACCACTGTACCATGACCCTATAGAAGGCACTCATGCATTCGGTGGGATTGCTGCTTATGTGAAGACACCACCCTGGTCTGGTCTTGTTTTTTCCAGTTGAATGGCCATTTTTGGTGGAAGTGACCACATCAAGCTCCCTTGGTTGATTCTGCCATCTGTCTGCCTCCTTCTGTGTCTACTTGTCCCACATCAACTTGGATTCCATAGACAGCACATCCACCATTCTCTTTCTTGGAATCCCAGTACCCTTTCCTTAGATCTCTCCCTCAACCTTAACACCTGGACAAACACAGCTCTTTCTCTCTTCTTCCCTTTTAGCAGGTGGTTGGATACTGCTGGAGAAAAGTCTCTCAGACCTAAAAAATGTGGCCTCTGTAAATGTGTGGTGTCCAGCCTCACGTTTAGAGGTTGATCCAGTCACTTCTTCCTATCCCCTAGTCAACTTTTCTCTGGTCTACCTTGTGGCTCTCCATATTTTCTGTGCCTGGCAGAGGTCACCCTTTTCCCTCTCAGCAAAAGCATCAGTCATCCAATGTCCTGACACCAGCTTTCTGGGCTATGCACCTGAAGCCCCCTTCTGTATTTCTCTTTGGCTCCACAAGGCAAGGTGTCCTGCCTGCTCTCTCTAGCCTCCCCTCCCTGGGCACAGAGCCCTTCACTCCTGCTGCCTTTGAGGGGAACTTGTTCTACGTGTCTACTCTTATCTGCTTGTTCTGCTTGTCTGCTCTGCCTCTCATCCCCCATAGCCTTTGATGTCATTGACCCATCGGTTCTCTTCCTGGAAGCCCCTTCCTCCTTGGGCTTCTTGACACAGAGGACTCTGGCAGTTCCTTTCATGTCCCCCATGTGGGCTTGTCCTTTCAGTTGAAGTTTACTGGGTTCTGTCCCAGGCTAACTTCTCCCTCTCTTCTTTGCATGGGCTGGTGGTTCTTGGAGGGATGAGGGTAAAGTTGCATGGGGAGTCTTTGCAAGTTTCAAGTGTCCAGTTTCTACCTTGGGAGACAGATCAGAATCTCTGAGGAGGCAAACCTGCATGAAGCCTCCCAAGGAGGCTGGGCCAAACTTCTCCCCTCGGTTGAGAGCTATCACCTCACCTGTGCCCAGTACAGTTACATAAAAGGGCACCCCTAATCTGCATCTCTAGCTGGGACTCCTTTTCTGAGATTTGGACCCAAGCCAGATGGGTCCTGCTCAATTTTTTCTATTCCTGTCATTGCTACCTTTGTCTAGGGTAGCATGTCTTGGGCTGTCCCCCACCCCACCAACTCCTCAACCTCATTCTCCCACATTGGCCACAGCAACCTTTTGATGTTAAGTGTCATCACATCAGTCACCTGTGTAAACCTCTTTAGTACTACCTAGGTGCTTTCATGCTGGGCTTGGCATTTGGTGGGCACTTGGTAAGTTTTTGTTGAATGAATGAATGCACAAATGTGTAAGTTTTAGATTTTATTCAAGTGCCGAGTTAGCAACCCTGTGAGCCCTTTAGGCAAATAAAAAACCAGAGCTGAGATTTAGAGCCAGTGAGCTGTTGAATTTTTATTAGATCAATTTGCTGAAGACTCTGGAAAGTTGAACGTAGGAGGGAGAGGGATAGCAGAAATGGGCACCACTTTCCTTTGTCTTAGAGTTTCAGGAAGAGCAGGTAGGGGGATTGTTGGGAGTAACCCAGGGTGAACAGGAGGGAGGCTTCTGATCACCACCGCTGAACATTTTCCTGCTCATCAAGACCCCTCCTTACTGGGAGAAGAGGAGCCGTGGCAGGGCAGGGTCTCTTGGAAGGTGTCCCCGGTTTGAATCCAGCTCAGCCCCATGCTGCCTGTTGCTGTTAGACAAATTCTCTGTGCCTCAGTTCACTTATTTGTAAGATGGAGATGATGATGCTTACTCCAAGGGTAATTGTGGAGGGTCACTGAAATAATGTGTGCAAAGTCGAGCACGCAGTGCTGATGCTCCTTCATAAAAGTTAGGTGCCCTCTTTTTGTTGGAGGAGGCAGTATCTGTAGCATTAATGATTGTGACCAGACTGTAAGACTCCACTGGGCAGTTACCATGCCTGGTATGGCCATGTCAACACGGCTTCTCCTGCCTCTTGGGTGGAATCTGGCACATCATAGGCACACAGTTGTCTTTGGGCAGATAATTGCAGCGTGAATGCTAATTATTTAATGTAGGTGGGTTGATTGGAACAGGTTCTACCATATAGCTATTCAATAAATTGTGACTATAGCTCTTGTTACTTACGTTGAAATATACAAAGTGGTTGTGATGGGGAAGGTTTTATTTCCTTTTATAGACAGCAAGCAGCACGATTCCTTTAGGCCCTTAATAGGGCCCTACAGATTCACATGCCTTTCTTAAGTCAGGCAGGGCTGCTTTCCCAGCAAAGACATGCCTGGGGACTCGCTCTTCTTTGAGGGGAGAGAATGTTTTGTGCAGGTCCAAGACCTGGCTGTTTCCACAGAGGGTACAGAGAACATGCAGTTCTGCCATCTTCAACTTTCAAATCCTGTCCAGGGCAGTCCCGTGCCCTGTGGCCAGGCTGGTTCTGTCTCCTAATTCTGTGTGCTGGCTCATAGCCTTGTCCTTCCTTGGAGCCTCCTGCTCACATCTGTCCTTTTTATTTAAGCTTTCAAGTCCTTTTAGAACATTGGGCATGATTCACTGTTTCAAGGTCATTGCCGTGCTGTTCCAGGCACTTCCAGGTGCCTAGGGCATGGGCATATAGGATGATTCCTTTGAGTCCTCTTAGCAATTCTTAGATTGCTTGTGCTGTTCCTGCTGGCAAATGAGGGAGAAGATGGCATATAGAAGAGCCGAAGTAATTTGCTTTGAAAGTTGAGGTTAGGCTTGAGTCTTCTCTACTCCATATCATGTGCTCTTTCTTCCGTGTGTCTACGGTCTTGAGGAAAGCTGTTCGGAGGCTCACCACATCTGATCAAGGGTGCCTGAATGCTAACTTGTAGGATGGCTTGGAATGGTTCTGTGGATACTCAACCATTGGCACTGGAAGTCTCTCCAGGTGTTACTTTTATGTGGATCCTGTTTCAAGAAACTGTTCTGGGAATAAAAAGAGTAATTGAGAGCTGCTCTATTTATTGCAAAGTCTTATACAAATACGATTTAGGTTTGATGAGTTTATACACTGTTGATGTGATAAATGTAAAAATGGCCATTAATTCTTCCCCTTACCATCTGTCCATACCCTTGTGGTGTGACACTGTACGTTTTCCCATGAAGAGGTAGAGTCTGTTTGTCTATCCTTTGAGTCTGGGCTTGCACACATGGCTCGTTTTGGCCAATGGGAGAGTAGAAAATGTGATACTGGCTGAGGTTTGAAAGGGACTTGTGCCCCAGGGCTTCTTTACTTGCTGTTCCTGGGGTCCCTGATGCCACCTCCATGTGAGGAAGCCCAGGTCAGCCTGCTGGATGTTGATGTACATGGCCCAGTTGCCCCAGTCACCCCAGCTGATAACCAGCCAGCCCTAGAAGCAGAGCCACCTTGCTGAGCAGCTGCTGATCACAGATGCATGACTGAGCCTAGCCACGACCAGCAGAAGAGCTGCCCAGCTGAGCCTAGCTCAGAGCACTAACCAACAGAATCATAAGGTAAATAAGTGGTGGCGATTTGAAGCCACTGAATGTTGGGGGCAGCTTGTTATATAGTCAAAGCTAACTGACATGGTTGAATTAATGACCTGTGATTTTTTTTTTTTTTGTTAGCCACAGAGATTTAAAACATTATAAATGATTTTGCTTTAGGATTTCTTAAAAGTTAGCTCTTTATCAGGGACTATGAAATATTATCCAGATTATCAGCCTGGCATTTGTACTACAATTTTCCAGGGCACATGTGGCCTATTGAATGTGGATTTCTAAGTTTGGAGAGAATCTTTGGCCTGAGTGTGAGTCCGAATATGTTGACTCACCAGACACCAGGATTAGTCGTGTCTGAGAATTCATGATCCAAGAAGTAAGAAATTTAGCCAGAAATGTTATCCTGAGCACAGCTCTGACAGTTGGGAGTAATTGACTGAAAACTATAAACTGCTTGGATTCAGCATTGTAAAAGATAGTTTCACACATGGTGGCTCTGTAAGGGCATTAAGTCTCAAAAAAGTAAACTGGATTAAGAAGGCCTGGTGAATATGAAACACTGAATGGGGACATTAATAACCAAAAGTGTGGATGAAATTGAGGAACAACAGACTCAAAGAAAATCAGATGAAGTGAAATAGGATGAGTTCCAATTTAGCTCTAATATTCTACAACTAGAAGATCTCAGCCCATTGTATTAATTAAAAAAACCCAAAACCACTTTACACTACATGCACACATGTGCATGTACGTACACACACACACTACCCAGAGGTTTGCTAACTCTTGTCCATCTAAAAGTAGTTCTATTTCTAGGAATTTTATCTGATTTGTGTGTGTGTGTGTGTGTTCATGTGCAGGAAATGTGTGTACTGGGATATTTATTGCAGCTTTGCTCATACTTGCAAAAGCCTAGACATGAGGCAAATGTCCATGCTGTGAAATACCATTAAAGAGAAAGAACCAGTTCTCTAAGCATTAATGGAACAATGGAACAATATCCAAGATCTGTGAATTGAAAAAAGCCAGGTACAGAACTTTGTCTTGTGGTTTGTCAGTTGTGAGACAAAAGGATATGCACACACACATATTTAAATCCATGTAGATTTTTTGCATACATTATCATTGAGAGGAAATGCAAGAAACTGATTGTAATAAACGCTGGGGAAGGGGCCTGGGTGGCCTGTGGTCAGAAACAGGAAGGAGATTTCATTGCAAATCTTTTGTATTTATTTTTCACTGTACTTCTGGATTATCTTCATGCAACTGTTCTAAAAAGTATTTAAAATATTGCTTCTGTTTCGTGGTAAGTCCCTTGGAGGCTTTTGTCTCCTTATCGTACAAGAAGCCTTTTGTCCCCTCATTCTGCAGTGAGGCAATGAAGACCAGACGCCGATGCTGCTCCACTTCTAAATTCCTGGAGAAGGAGGAGAAAGGGCCCCACATTAGACACCAACCTGGGGGTCTAATGTGCATTCTAGGCCTAGGGTGACCGTTTTCTACCTTGGCCACCTTAGATACTTTACACTTGGGAGAGGAAGAACGCCTCCCTCCCTCATGGGTAAATCAATGGCCCAGAGTCTGGCTTGGCTCCAGGGGGCCCTTGGACACTGCCTTCTGTTACCATCGAGGGATGGGCCATTAGAAAATTAGAATTTTCCAGCCTCAGAATGCTGTGAACACGGGGTGGACTTCCATTGTGGGTGACAAGTTCTTTGTTGTTAGAGTGTTCACACCACGATGAGCAATACTAAGCAAGGTCTGGTGTCCTGGAACGTGGTCTCCCAGGACCTGCACTGCTGCGAGCTTCTTCAAGGCCTTTAATTCTAATTCAGGAAAACTCAAACTGACCAAGAAGCTGCAGAGAGCAAAGACACAGGGAGTGTGGAGGAGAGCTGGAAAAGCCCCATGGTTCCATGTAAGCAAAAACAGTTAGAAAAAAAATCGAGATTTAACAACAATTGAGTGGGGAGAAAACACATGCAAAAGAGACTGAGCACAAGACAGGGAGGAGGTCAGGACAATTGATAAATTCACAGTCTCCAGCTGAGGCCTTTAGTGGTCTTGCCAGCAAAGCAACGCTTCTTGCCTGTACCATGCCATGTCTGTTAGATTAAGTGGATGCATTTGGGTGGAAGTTGACATTGGAGTTAGCAAGTTACATGGGGCGTCTTCATTAGGGTTTCATAGTAGAATCTCTGCAGTGTTTCTCAAGGTGGAAGGGACTTGAATATCTGATCTGAAGCCTGTGCTTTACAAATGATTGAGTTTGTGCCCTGAGAGGGCGAATGACTCTCCCATGGTCACACAGGAAGGAAACTGAGGAGCAAGGACTGAGCGTGACAGAGGCTCTACATCCACCTGGTTGTGGTTTGGTTTCATGTTGACAAAATTCTTTGACATGTGGGCACAGGGTCAGTGGCAAGGTGTGGCCTTCCAGGTATGTGTGGCTGTGGCAGGGGACTGGTGGGGCATGAGGCTAGGCTGGGAAGGGTAGGAGGGAGGCTCCACTTAGACTGAGCCCCTGGGTAGAGTGGGCAGAGATGCGAGTGCCCATCACAGGCGAGGGGGTTCTGTGGTCAGACTGTGGAAGATATTCCCAGGCTGAACTATTACCGTGTTACACAACAGTAGCAATGACTCACTTATGGAGGGGCCTACCTGTGCCCGGTGCAAAGGTCCTCCTCACAGTAACCCTGTGGGGTAAATGCCATCATCACTTGACAGATAAGGAAACTGAGGCTCATAGAGACAGGGTGGCCTGGCCAGGGCCACATGGCTCGTATCTATCAGGACTGGGAAGGAGGAAGTCAAGGCTGCCCACCTGCAATGCTGGCTCCTAACCACGCTGGCAGCCCGGGTGTTCCAGCCAAACAGGGTGGCCTGGGCCTCCTGGCTCTGGCCTGCTTGGCTGGCTTTTAGTTTTGGGTTTCTGAGCTTTTAGAATAAAGAAGGCTGTTTCATCTGTGTGTCAGAGGCTGTTCTGGACACTAGAATCTTGCCTTGCATTGTCCAGAGAGCCTGGGCAATCCCTAGAGAGCCTCTCGCCAGTGCCCACTCAGCACTCACTCTGTGCCAGGCCCTATGCCCAGAGCTCCACAGGCATTGCTGCAGTGAATCCTCACAACGGAGGTCACCTTTGGTTTATTAATGAGGAGCCACAGGCTGAGAAATTAGGTAACTCCAGGTTACCCAGCTGGTGAGGGTGGTAGACAAAACTTGAACCCAGGGAAGTGAATTGAACTGCAAAAGGCTTCCTCCCTGCAGATGGGTCCCATATCTCTTGGTCTTCTGTGTGCTGTGGAGTTGAGAGGCTCTTTCATGGCAGCTTGAGTTTAATATTCCAGGCTGATTTATGGCAGCCACGTCACACTTGGAACTCAGCTTGCATGTGCGTGTGTGTGTGTGTGTGTGTATGTGTGAGTGTGTGTCTGAGTACGTGTGTGCATGTGTTGGCAGGGACAGCCTAAGGTGCCTGCCAGCAGGTAGGGCTGCAGTCTCTGCAAAGGAGAGAGGCCACGATAGCACTGGGGGAAGAGGAGTCAGGGAAATGATTGGCACTGCCCCAGAGAATCTTCCCATTCCCCTGTGGAGCCAGCCTCCTGTGAGGAGAACAGCCAGAGGCTCAGTTGGTTTTCCATGGGGTGTTTGTGTCAGCCCTTTCCCACCTATCTTCCTGTTCTTTTGAATCTTCTAGAAGGAGTCAGCTAACTTTTTCTGCAGATAGTAAGATAGCAAATATTTAAGACTTGCAGTTCGTATGGCCTCTGTCACAACTACTCAGTCCTGTTGTTATGGCCTCAAATAGCCAGAGGCAGTATGGAGATTAGTAGGCATGGCTGTGTTCAAATAAAACTTTATTTACAAAAAAAGGCAGAGGGCCAGATCTGGCCCACAGGCCGTAAATTGCTGATTCTTGCTCTAGAAAAAGAACACTGACATCGTGGGGGTCAGGAGACCTCTGTCATTGTCCCTGCACTGCTTCTCACTTATCGCGTACCCGTGACATGCTGCCTCACCCTTCTGGGCCTCAGTTGTCCCTTCTCCTCAGGAGGAGGTTGGACTAGATGTCTAAGGGGTGGTTAGGAGGATTTGGAGTGACATTCTGGGGGACCTGAGTAGGTACAGGCAGAGGGCCAGGAGACAGGAATGGAAGGAGATTGTTAGCTTAAAGTTAGCCTGGATTCCAGAATCTGGCATTAGTTCTCGTGCCAGGCACTAGAGTGAATTGACAGGAAATGTCTGGGAGTAGCAGCAAAACCCACTGTGGGCTGCTGGGGACCCTGGGGAAGGCGACGGAGAAACGTCTTCAAATAAACTCGGGAGCCTTTGTGGGCAGAATAAAAATGTCCACAGCTGGAGGGAATTCAGAAGCAGCTATAGACACAGACATTACATATGCTGCCTCATGAATTTTAACTCTGAAAATTAATTTGTTTTATTAGGAAGACAATGAGATCAAGCGCTGACTAGCTGAGGCACGGGGAGTAAACAGAAAATACATGTATCACTAGGTCTGAGGGTGTGGAGGTGTCTGAGGGTGTTGCAGAGTGCTCTGTGTGTGTGTGTGTTGCACATGTATTGTGCATGTGTGTAGTGTGGGGGTGGATAGGTCTGTTAATATCTTCATTCACTCACCAAAAATACATGTAAGCAGCACGTTACTGGAGTCTAAGGCTACTGATAATTCAGGCCATTTGGTAGCCCTAGAAATAATAAATTTTCTTATTTATTAGAACATTTGTTATTTTCTTGGAAAATAATAAGTTTTCTTGCCAGAAATCAAGAAAGGGGAGGAAAACATGATTCAGTCGTTTATTTAGCAAGCATTTATTGAGCACCTACTGTGTACGGGGCTCTCTTCTAGGCAGGAAAGATGCAGCATTGAAGGAGGCAACATGCAAATTTCTTTGTGGGTTCCATGTTCTAGTGAAGGTGGAGATGATTTTACAGCAGACTATGGGAAAGTTGAAGATGGAAAGGAAACTGAAATTTAGGCGAGGTGCTACAGAATGAATCATAAAATTGGGAATTCAGCTCGCTATTAATTGCTTGTGCTGAAGCCAGGCTGCAGCTGCTCAGGTGAGCCATAGCAACAGGTGATTAAATAGCAAATAATTTATATTTGGCTTTGTAAAGCAGAAGAGCAAAACTCCAGTTGCCCAGAACCTTTGAGGCATGAGACTAGCTTAATAGCTGACTATTTCCATTTGGCTGTGGATTTAAGCTCCAAGTGATTATTTTAAAAACTTTAGTTTAAACATTTGCCTGGCAGGAAAAACACCATTCTCTGTTTAGAGAGAAGGCATTCTAAAATTTATTCCATGTGACTCTGCCTTTTGAAACAGGGGAGATCAAGTGGAATTCAGATGCCTCAAGGTCAGAATCGGGAAAGACAAAAGCCCCCCCCACCTTCAATACGTGTCAATGAACTTGCATCCTTTAATGCAGCATTTCCTTAAGGGCTGTGTGATATCTTGGTCCCTACACTCAGTGGTCTCTCATTGTTGTACTTTGTAAGATCTTTGTAAGATCTTGTGTTTGCTTTGAAGGATCTTTCTGTTTCTTTCCCAACCAACAGTGTGTTTCTTTGTAACAGTCCCTTTATTCTTTGTTAGTTTTTATTTTATTTGTTTGTCTATGTTGAATAGGAGGTATATGTTCACATGGAGAGCTTTGAAAACTACAGACTGGAAAGAGAAAAATTATTCCTTACAATTCTAACCACCAAGAGACCATCAATGTGAATATTTTGACTCATCTCTCTTCTGAGTTTCTCTCTGTGTCTCTTTTATATCCAAATGGGGTCACTGCGTACATATTGTGTGATCTGTTCTTTTTTTTTCCCCATGTGCTATCATGAACATCTGTCAGAAACATGTCTTTACAGCATGACTTCATGTGTGTTCACATGTTTTTGTAAAAACTTTTCTTCAGAAGTGTTCAAACATATATTAAAACACAGAGAATAGATGACACCCAGGTACTCACTGAACCCCACTTCGACAGTTGCCAACATCCTGCCTTTCTAACTGCATCTCATTCCCACTCACTCCCCATTGTTTTTCTCTGGAGTATTTTAAAACAAAAAAACCCCAGACATATTGCTTCACTTGCAAATCCCTCAGAAGATATATCTAACTCAGTGGTTCTCAGCTGGGGGTAGTTTTGCACTCCCTCCCCAGAGAACATTTGATATTATCTGGAGACAGTTTGGGTTGTTGCAACTGGGAGTGGTGGTGGTGAGTGCTACTGGTATGAGTAGGTTGAGGCCAGGGATGCTGCTGGTACATGCCCTACAAGGCACAAGATAGTCCTCTACGTCAAAGAATTGTCTGGCCCCAAATGTCAACAGTGCTGAGGTTAATAAACCCTTAGTCTAACAGATCAGGATGTCAAAAAGGATAAACAGCATTCTATTATCACAGACAACCAAACTGACAACAATTCATTAATATCACCGAATTTTCTTTAACTTCCCAGTTAGAAAATAGGTAGCTAGTTTGAATCAGCCCTGTTAAAGATGAAAAAACAATTCAGTGATACCTGTTAAAGCATAGTAAGATAGTAAGACAGGCTTCATTTAGGGCCATCATGATGGATATAGGGACTACTGCAATGAGGTCTTGCGGTTGGGGAGAGAGATTGGGCTCAATTCCAAATACAGCATGGGCAAGTGGAGATTTATAGCCAAGGATGAGGGTGGGGAACAGTGGATAGAAAATTACCCAGAAGAAACCTCAGGGGTAAGGGGAATTCTGGCTAAATTGACCTAAAATGACTCTTGCCGAAGACGGGCTGGGGTGATGGAGGATGAGAAACTTCAGATGACAAATGATGGAGATTAGAGAGCAAAGGTGGGAAGTTCTTGCTAAACTGACCTCGCAGGACTCTTTTCAGCTGGATTTTACAAGGAAGTATACAGATGGGCCAAGGAGAAGGTTCAGAAGCCTGACTAAAGTTTGGCCAAGCAAAGAATCTTTGTCAGTATCTAGACTTGTCTTTTCATTTCTAAATAAATTAAACTGACCTACAACGGCTCCCCCTTCCTTTTCACTGTTGTGTTTATTTGTTGGAGACTCTGGGTTATTTGTTCTGTAGGTTTCCCATACTGGATTTGGCTGACTACATCTTTATGGTGGTGTTTATCATGTCCCTCTGTTCCTCCATGTCCTGTAGAATCGAAGCTCGGATTGATCTGTATGTTCAGGTGTTGTCAGCCTGATTTGCCCATTATAAATTTCCCCATCAATCTTTTTTCTAATGCAGGGGTTTTCAAAGTGTAGTGCCTGGACCAGCAGCACCATTATAACCTTGGAACTTGTGAGAAATGCCAGTTCTCAGGCCCCCACCAGGTCTACTGAATCAGAAACTCTGTGGGTAGGAGCCAGCAACTTGTGTTTTAGCAAACTGTCTGACACTGATGCAGGCTAGCGTTTCAAATCCAGCACTCTAATGCTTTTAACCACCATTGACGTTGTCCAGATTACTTCACTAGGAATTGCAAAATAACGAGTTTCTATTTCTTTCATCCCTTTTGTCTTTCTTAGCTGTAACTTGCATGAAGAAGAATTTTCCCTCAGTCTGAAGTCTTTGCTTACCCTGAAGTGTAGTCTTTATGGGAAAGGAAGGATAAAGCATGATTTATTTTCTTTATTATTTTTCATTTTTTTATTGAGGAATAATTTATGCATGGTAAATACACAAATCTCAACTGTACAGCTCAATGAATTTTACACATGTATATACCTGTGAAACCACCAGCCAGATCAAGATATAGAATGTTTCCAGAAACCCCTTTCGAGCTCCCTTTCGGTTGATGTCCGCCCCTCTTCCCCAGGCAAACAGTATTTAAACTATATTTATGTTATCTCTTTCTGCCCAGTTTGTTTTTTATGTAATCAAAGTAGTTATTGGTTTCTCAACTTGGTTTCACATTAAGAACTGCATTATCCAATCCAAGATGATAAAACACTTTACCTTTCCCTTTAGTCATATATAATTATATATCATATTATATCATATAAACTATATATATGAAACTTTTAAATCTTTTATCTAAGTTTGCAAATAACTGTCTAGTTGTCCTAATATCATTTATTGTATTCTCTCTATCCCTCTTACAGATTTGAAATACCTCTTTTAGCTTATATTAAATTTCCATATTGACCTGTGTCTAGTCTGGTTATTTTATTCTGTTGTATTTCCTTGTATTTCCTTGTCTCTTCCTGCATTATAGCATTATATGTTTTACTATTTACAGGACGAGTCACCTCAGATCCTTAAAATAATCATAATTTTAGATTTTTCTGATTCTTCATGCTGTGTTTATTCTTCCAGATGAACTTTGGAGTCATGTTGTCAAGGTTCATAGATTGGGACTTTTGACTGGGATTACTTCTACAATATCACAACATTGGATATTACAGAGTATCCAAGAACAACATATTCACTGAATTCAGTGGTTCCTTTTTGTCCTCTGATAAAACCCTCCAGGGTTTTGAGTGATTTTGTGAAATTCATTCCTAAATATTTTGTTTTGTCTTTACTCTTCTGATAAATATCTTTTTCCATTTTTTTCTATCCTTGGCATAAAAAGCAATTGATTTCTTATTTTTTTTAAAATCCACCTACTGAAATCTCAGTTTTTCTGTAAGCTTTTTAGTTGGTTCTTTTTCAAATATACGAGCATCTACACGTAAAGATAGTTTTACTATCTGTTTTTCATTATATACTACTTATTTTGTTACTGTCTAATTGCATCGAATAGCACTTAGAGTACAATGTTCAGTAACAGTGGTGATAATGGGCATTCTTGCTTTTTCCTTACTCTACTGGGAACGCTTCTAGCGTTTTTCCCTTAAGAGCTATGATTATTTTGTGGCGTGGTTGTGACTGTGTGTGTGTGTGTGTGTGTGTGTGTGTGTGTGTAAATTTTTCACTGAGTTAAGCAAGAGTTCTATTTTAATTTATCAAGATACATTGTTTTTCTTCTTAGCTCAGGCGTAGATGAGGAATGAGTATGTGCTTTTTTGGTATCTATTAAGTTTACTATAAAATGTTTACTGTTTAATTTACTAATATGGTGTTAATTTTAATAGCCTGTGTTTGGGGGATGAATCTTATTAGAGCATGATGCATTATTTTTAAAAAATGTTTTTCTAATTTCTATTTGCTAGGTGCTTAATTAGGATTTTTGTTTATGTTCATAAGTTACTTGATTTTGAGTTCTTTTTTCCTGGTCTTTGTCAAATGCTGGTATCAGTATTATGCTGGCTTTGTTTGAAAAATAAAAGCTTGTCTGAATAAATAACCTACGAATCCATCTAGGCCTGAATGTTTCTTTGAGGAATAATTCTTTGACAAGACAGAGGATACTTAAAAGAAATAGAAAGTAAGTAACTTTTTAAAAACAAATTTGGTCAAGGAAAATTCTGTTTTATTTTCTGTCAAGTTAGATTTTTAAAATTATTATAGAAATAATATATCATTATTACAGAAACATTTGAAAGCTCCACAACGTGAAAACAGCATGAAAGTCATTTTACTAATGTCTGTTACATACTGGGAAAAAACAGATCTACCCTGGAATTACCCAGCAGGGACAAGAGTGGAGGTGTTATTCCCAATTTTGGCATGAACGACTTTGAAGCTTGTCCTTGGGAGGATCCGAGGACACCTGTGCTTCCCTGAAGCTGTGTCAGGGCTCAGCACAAACAGTCGTGTGGGACCAAGTCTGATGGGAAGCTGTGGCGGGTGGATGCATGTGTGGTTGTATGAAACACCTCCTGGGGATGCCCGGGCATACTTGGGAGTACTTGTTAGAGGCTGGAGGTGCTAAATCAGCAATAGGACAGAAGCCAGTGTTACTGAAGTGCTACTGTTAATGTGTTTCTACCTGCATCCTGGTAGGTGCAGACTGGTGACACATGGTCAAACTGTTGTAGGTGTCAGGTGGAGATCCTAATTTCATTTGTATTTAGATGCTTAGCCAGCTGTCTCTGCACCAGTTACTGAAAACTTGATCGTGTTATACTTTGGCTTGTTTCTGAGCTTTATTCTGTTTCATTGGTTTTTAAAAAAGATATTGCCTTTAGTACCATACATGTTTTTTCTTTCTTTTTTTGAAAATCCTTCCTTATTTCACCAAATCTTGTTACATTTTCGTGTTTGCCTTATGTCTCCCAATGACGCTCTGCACTGACTCTCGGAGCCCTTGGCCTCTTTTTCAGCATGATGAACAGAGTTTTAAAATTTTCTTCTGGATTCTGTAGATTATTTTCAGAGGCGTATACCTCCAGGCTGTCTTCATGCAGCTCTCCACCCTGAGTTTTTTTCAATATGTAAAAAATAAATTCCTTTTAAAATTTATTCTTCTGTGAACAGGATTCAATCTATTAAGAAGTCATGTTCATTGAGAAACGAGGCAATTACGTTGTTCGTGAGTGTGGTAGTTGAATATTCTCTTGAATCCTGTGGCTATTGTGTACATCATAGGTTTGGCCTTTAAACAATTCCCCTTCAATTGGCACCAGGCTTCTTTTTATTTCTGCTCCTACCTGATGCACTTTATTCTGAGGGTAGGGGATGGGTGGGGTAAGGGAAAAGACAATATGTTCCAGTGTTTTCTACTTTTCCCCAGTGTCTGTCTAATTTTCTGGGATTTACCTCCTTCCATCTCAATAAAAGATAACACTTATAAACCTGTAAACCCATGTGGTTCAGTCTCTGAATGACAATTGTGTTTTAAGAGTACAAACAAATGAAGAGGGTATTCGCTTATTCCCTCACATCATCAAGACTATCAATGGGAATCCAAATATATATGTTCACAACTTTCTGTTCTTTTTTTCTTCCTGCTCTTACCCACTTGTATAGTTTTTGTTATATAGATCAACTTAGTTGTTTTGGCTTAAATGCTTTATTGTGTCTCCTGCCTCTCTAGTTCTAGCTCTTTCTCTGAATTCTTGATTCTGTGTTACAAAATCTCCCCAAAAGAACTCTTTGGAGTCGGGGAGGGGAAGTGGAGCTGGAGGAGCAGCTGAGTCTAAAGGCAGAATTCTGTTTGGTAAGAAGGGGAAGAGAGGAACTTGACAGATCACACATCAGTCACTTTTTTCATCAGAGTAGAAAGATTGTGGGGTCAGAAAGGGTATGGCAGGCAGAGCTCACTAGCCACGCGATGTGCACAAACTAGAAAAAAGTACTCCCTCTTGACAGATGCAGCCCCTGGTGGCTAAATGTGGGGAGAGGGGCCTGTCATTCCAACTCTTGTCCTTGTGGCTGGGCGTCCCTTGCAGGGCACACTGTGAAGGATCACAAGCAGTGGTCCTGATATATGGGATCAGGACTCTGCCTCCTTCCTCTTACAGTGATGGTTAGAGCCTACTTGAAGTGCTGGGGAAGCCATTTATACCTCAGCCTCTATGCCCCCCACACCCCCTTGCACAGAGTCAGGGCTCTAAAACTAAAGGTCCAGTCATTAATTGAACTAATTTATGAATGACCTGGTGAGGGTTAGGGCTAGATGAGAGTGAATACAACAAGAAAACAAGCAGGACCCTCATGCAGGACCTTCAAGGAGCTTATAACTTTGTAGGCCAGATGGATAGAAAACAT
This sequence comes from Theropithecus gelada, assembly GCF_003255815.1. NCBI lineage: Eukaryota > Metazoa > Chordata > Mammalia > Primates > Cercopithecidae > Theropithecus > Theropithecus gelada. Next base: position 59,536,240 of record NC_037678.1, read on the forward strand.
ACTATACACACACACGCACGTACTGTATACATGTAAGTGTATATAACTTTACATGTACAAATAAATATAACTTTAAAATTGTGATGAAGGATGATATGTATAGTTTGAGAATGACTTGGGGCATCTTCCCTCAGCTTGCAGTGTGGGCAGCTGTGGGAGAAGGATACAGATGACCTCGTAACTTTGAAACCCAGCCAGGTCCAAACTGCAGACAGAGCGGGCTAACAACTGGTCGCCTGCTGTCTGATTTTTTGTTTTCTTTCAAATGTTCTGAAGGTCAGTAAAGCCAAGGGTTTGGCACCCCTGTAGTCCTAAAACCCGAGTCCATTCAGCCAGGTGCAGTGGTAATAATGGGGAGACTGGTGCAGGTCTACATCCCTTCTTGATATTAGGAAACCTCATTGCTGGAACTTTCTCATTTGGTGCCCTACCCCGTGGAAGTGCTGTTCTGCCTTCTGTCCTTTTCACCTGACTGTTTTGGGGCCCCCGTAGTGGTTGTGCTGGGGCAGGCCAAAAGAATGGGTTGGTGACTCCAAGACTATCAAGAGCAACAAATTGCCTATTTGTCTTAGGGACTTGAACCTTTCAGAGTTCTGCCTTTTGTAATATGAGACAGGATAGATGTAGCAATTGGTCTGAGACAGGACTGAATGAAGATCAGTCAACAATTGGTAATTTACTCAACTTCCCTTGTTAAAATTTTTCTGACCTTTCTTTGAATCTGTTTATCCTTTATTATGTCCATAAGTGTTCAACTGAACATCTCCAAGAGGCCTTGGGCTGTCTTCATCTGCCTCTAACATGTTTACTTCATGCAGACTTGCTCTGCTTCCCACCACTCTTACAGTGGGTATCTTTGTCTTCTTCCTGTAAGTTACATCTAACTAACCTTGCCTTCCCATGCTCATGGTTGGAGTATCACTCCAATCAAAGCCATAACCATTACTATGGAAAGAGAAGCTTTTTGTTAAGCTCTTATTATTCCATGGCAGTTGTCACCATCAAAGAACTAGCAATATCTCCAAGTATCCAGATTTGCAGCTATGGGAAGAAAATTGGGAAAATCGATCAATCAGAATGCGATGCATCAAAACCAAGTGAAAGGTAGAGGTTAGCCTAAGTCTAGCATGGAAGGAGGGCCCTTCACCCACCATTAGAAACAGCAAGGCCCTAGGCTTTCTCACTGTAGAAACTATACCCTCCTACTTTTCTTTTTTGAAATTCATTCCAAAAAGAGTTTCTCTTTGGAATCCCCAGATGGAGAAGGACATGTCCCTGACTCATCAACCTGGGCTCTTTAACATCCCTCTGGGCCCAGGTTGGCCACAGGAAGCTGCATCTGCACTGAGTTGTGCCTTTGTGTGATGGCCTGGGCTTTCTGTTGCATCTCCTTTTCTGACTGGTGTTTGTGGCTGCAGGAACATGGCTAGAGGATGGCTAAGGAGCTTGCTGGGAGTTATGGAACCTCCGGGCTTCTCTGGCTCTTATTAATGTTAGCAGGTGCATTAGGGTGTGATGTTTCCTGGCTGTGTTTTCTGATTAGCCATTTTTATAGTTGCATTTTTTTTTTCTTGTTTAGGGATTAGGAGGAATCCAAAGAAGGGAAAAATAGCTTACAATCATAAGTAAATCTGCCCCACAAATATTTCACACTTGTCTTATTTCCATTTCCTGTGGCAATGAAAAGAAGGATTAGAAATAATAATCATAAGTCTATTTCTTGTTCACACAGAATCCAATGCAGTTGATTCTGTTTGGATGGCGCTTCTGGGCAGATGTTCTTCAAGGGATGATTCTGGGACCCAGGTTGAGAAGAAGCGCTCTGTGGATGTTTACTCCTCCTGGGAAGCACCACCACTCTGTGCGGTGTTCCTACTCTTCCTGCTGCTACTATTACTATCACAAGGTGGCCCTGTCTCCTATGGAGAGACTGAAAGGGGTATTGGGGATATTGGGACTGGCGGGGGTGGTATCATTCTCAAGAGAACAAAATTTTATTTTTTCAATCTTTAAATAATGTAGTAATTTTCAAGCTTAGGCTCTGACCTTTGTAACATCTTTTTCTATCTTTGGGAAATCTTAGCATCTTTGTTGAAAAGGGACAGTTGAAGAAAACTACCGAGTTCAGGTGAAATCTTTCTTGTGTGAACTCATCTGCTGAAAATTATAAAGAGATAGCAATGCAGGGATTGTTCAGTCAGGCATGACGATAACAGTGGGCAAGTGCATTTTACAAATACAACAAAACTTCCTGTCCTTCTTATTTGGACAGGTCCTACCAAATTCTCAATGACTTTCTTTTAATCTTTTGTTTATTTTTTTATTTTTATTTTTTATTTTTAGATGAAGTCTTGCTCTGTCGCCCAGGCTAGAGTGCAGTGGCACGATATTGGCTCACTGCAACCTCCATCTCCCAGGTTCAAGCGATTCTCCTATCTCAGCTCCCCCCGAGTAGCTGGGATTACAGGCACCCACCATCATGCCCAGCTATTTTTTGTATTTTTGTAGAGATGGGGTTTCACCATGTTGGCCAGGCTGGTCTTGAACTCCTGACTTCAGGTGATCTACACACCTCACAGCCTCCCAGAATGCTGGGATTAAAGACATGAGCCACTGTTCCCGGTCCTTTCTTTTCATCTTTAAGCAACACACAAACAGTGATTAGGCACACAGTTTTCAGTTATTTAAATCCATTTTTGACAAACCTCCCAAATGCCTTTCACTTTTAAAATCAATTACCTTATCCAGAATGCCTCTCTAACCTATTTCATTAAATTACCATCTTTCTTTGGCTTTCCTTTTCAACAACATAATTTGCCTTTAATAATTAATATAAAAGAATTCAAAATGTAATCACCAAGTTCACTTAAAAGCTCTCTAATCAATTACCAGAATCTGTGGATTATGACAGAGGTCTCCCTGAGGGCTTCAGAATCCCCTTTGACCATGTTTACTTCTAATAGAAACTCATTTTAGAATGCATTCTCTTATAGTTGGCCAATCCTGCAAAGACAAAGAATGGGTTTCAAATAAACAGTAATACACACAATTGCTTGAAGATTTTTTCCTAGTGAAAATAATGCTAGCATTTATCATATCAAAATTAAAATACAAGTTTTGCTCAAGCCAAGTCTAGATTTAAGCAAGTTGGATGCTTATAGATGCTAACGTCCAGTCTAGCTATAGAGTATTTCTTTAATCGTAGCTTTATTTTCTGAGTTTGAGAGTCTCCTACACGGCGGAGCTTATTAACAGGGATTTTTCTATTGTGCAGTCAGTGAGAAATGAGGTCAAATGTGCTTTGGCACCAGGGAGGTCAGAGTTCAAATCCCAAATCTGGCCCAGCACGGTGGCTGACAACTGTAATCCCAGCACTTTGGGAGGCTGAGGTGGGTGGATCACTTGAGATCAGGAGTTTGAGATCAGCCTGACCAACATGATGAAACCTTGTTTCTACTTAAAAAAAAAAAAAAAAAAAAAAAAAAAAAAAAAAAAAATTCAGCTAGGTGTGGTGGCGCATGCCTGTAATCCCAGCTACTTCGGAGGTTGGGGCATGAGAATCGCTTGAACCTGGCAGGTGGAGGTTGCAGTGAGCCGAGATCGTGCCATTGCACTCCAGCCTGGGCTGCAAGAGTGATATTCCGTATCAAAAACAAAACAAAACAAAAATCCCAAATCTAACTTAGTTTCTAATTTTGATCTTTAAGCTCTAATTTCCTTATTCATAAAGTTAGGACAATACTTAGCTCAAAAATCTGTTTCCTTCCATAGCATTTATGACCTTCTAACACTCCAGCCTTTTAACACTCCTTGTTTGCTCACGAACTTCAAATCCTTATTTCCGAAAGTCATTTGATGTGCAGCCCAGTATAATTTGCTTATTTCTGTTGTGTATTGTTTATGGTTCATTGCACCTTATTCTCATCCTCTAGGAGGATGACTGTATCTTTGTTTTCTACATGGATATAGAAAGGCACCTGGCACATAGTAGGCACTCAGTAGCTATCTGTTAGGTCGCTGAATACATGAAAGATTGTCTCTGTTACCTACCCATTGTGCAGCATCTCTTTGAGTTGGGTTGTGAGGTTTTACGTGCAGGTGATTTATCTTCTGAATTATGTTTTGTGTGAATACTCATTAAGTCTAGTCTCAGCACAGCCTGACTGATGGGTGAACTGGGGTCCAAATGCATAGCCAGGGAAAGCCAACCCGGGATTATTTCCTAGCCTTGGTTACTCCCGAGAAGAGACAAAGCCAGTGTGGAGATGTTGCCAGATTGTTATGTGTGCAGAATCTAATTTATAGTTGACCGGGGTCTCCTGAGAAGAACATGCATTTATATCATTACTAAACAGTAATTGATTACAAAGCTTGGTTGTGAAATTTACAATTATTGAATTACTCTGTGTTAGCTCATAAATTTCAAATCTTTATTTCTGAAAGTCAATTGATAGTCAGCCCAATAAATATTTAATTTAGATGTAATAATGGTGTTAGAGCAAAATTAAATTCCCATTTGGAAAATAAAGAATGACCTGGATGGAATTGGGAGAGGAGACTTGGCAGAGATGAGCAGAGAAGCTGTTGGTCCAATTCAGTCCCTTCTCCTTAATTAGAAGAGACTTCTTATATATGGCCTTTTCCTACTTCATTTTCTCTTTTAGAAATTCCTTTGTTTGTAGGAAATAAAAGTCCTTCACAGTTTCGTAGGGCTCTGTATTTCATAAAGCCTGTCTGAACTAGGTAATATTTGTGTCTCACAAAAACTTTTCAAAGCAATGGCAACACACATTTTTCTTCCTTTTTTACAGATGGGGAAACCGAGGTCCAGGAACTGAAGTGACTTGCCTTAGGATATACTACAAAAGAGGAAGGCTAAATCTCATCTGGTGGTCTTTCAGCTGGGTCATAGTGCCTGTAGGTCCTAGTTAGGATAATGTCCAGCTGCATTAAAGAGAAGTTTCAAAATAACAGTAGTTTAAACAAGATAAAAATTGATTTCTGCCTCTTGTAAAACTTGTCACAGAAGAGGCAATGCAGCTGGTCTTGTGGCACTTTACAGTTGAAACGGTCCTAGGCTCTTTCCCGTTTTTCCATCCACCATTCAGAGGGGTTGTGGCCCTGAACCTCATGGCCCACGGTGGCTAATTGAGTTCTAGCAGCGGGAAGACATAGAAAAGGGCGTGTTCTCTCTCTTTTAAGAGGACCCCCTGGAAGATCTAACTCTGCTTGTATCTTATGGCTCAGAAAGTAGTCATGGTGCTTGTCACTCAATAAGAAAGGAAAGAGGAGATTCGAGGGGATAACTGACAGTTTCTGCCACAACATGCATTCTAAAAGACCTAGTGTGGAAAGTGTTACAAGTGAAATAGGCCATGGGCATGTTTGCTCAAATGCAGTCAACGTAGGACTGTCTCCAGCTGCCAGCAACTTACAGACCATGAAACAGTTTTACTCTTCCCCTTGTGTTGATTTATCCACCCCTTGTTTAAAAGAAAGTAGAAGAAATCAGTTGTATTATGCCATTTTTGTGCTGCCATAAAGAAGTACCTGGGGGCCAGGCACGGTGGCTTGTGGCTGTAATCCCAGGACTTTGGGAGGCCGAGGTGGGTGGATCACCTGAGGTCAGGAGTTTGTGACCAGCCTGACCAACATGATGAAACGCCGTCTCTACTAAAAATACAAGATTAGCCAGGTGTGGTGGCACACGCCTGTAACCCCAGTTACTTGGGAGGCTGAGGCAGGAGAATTGTTTGAACACAGGAGGCAGAGGCTGCAGTGAGCTGAGATTGCACCATTGCACTCCAGCCTGGGCATCAAGACGGAAACTCCGTCTCAAAAAGAAACCAAAAAAACAAAACACAAAACCTGGGTGGGTGATGTATAAAGAAAAGAGGTTTAATTTGGCTCACAGTTCTACAGACTGTACAGGAAGCATGGTGCCAACATCAACTTTTGCGAGGACCTCAGGAAGCTTACAATCATGGTGGAAGGTGATTGGGGAGCCAGTGTATCACATGGTGAGAGTGGGAACGAGAGAGAGAGAGAGGGAGGAGACCCAAGACGCTTTTAAAATAACCAGATCTCAGATGAAGTAACTGAGCGAGCACTCACTCATTACCAAGGGGATGGCGCTAAACCATTCAGAAGGGATCCGCCCTCGTGATCCAGTCATCTCCCACTGGGGCCCACCTCCAACACTGGGAATCACATTTCAACATGAGATTTGGAAGGGACAAACATCCAAACCATATCATACGTGGAGTTCCATGCTCTCTTCATGTTTGTGGACAGGCCTTTCTAGGACTGAGTGTTTTGTTACCTGTCTCTTGGTACTCACCCACTCAGGGTTTCACTCACATTAGCCGACAGCTGCCACAGAGGCGTGGCTCTCTGTGCCAGACAGAGGACCGAGAGGGAGTAGGAGTCATTTAGTAATCAATCTTTTATATGTCTGATATCTGCCAGGCACTGGCAGGGCCTTTGGATACAGAGATAAGTGAGACCTGCATTGCTACCTTTTAGAACAGTGGTTCTCATAGTGTGGTCCCTGGGCTGGCATCCTGGGAATCACCTGGGAACTTGTTAGAAATGCAAATTCCCAGGCCTAACCACAGCCCTACTGAATCAGGAACCCTGAGGATGGGATCCTCCTGGAGATTCTAAAGCATGCTGCAGATGGGGACTAGAATCCTATAACGCTGAGGAATTGGTAGATGATCAAGAGCCTAGGTTTTGGAGCCCTGAGACAGAGTTTCAACTTTGGTTCAGCTGCTTCGTAACTGTGCAGTGTTGGGCAAGTTATTCAACCTCTCTGAACCTCGGTGTCCTTATAGAATACTTTATGTGAGATGACTTGGTAAATGACAGCTTTCATTATTATTTTTCTAGCTTCTCTGTGGATGGCGTTTTCATGAATTTGAAAAGTTCAAGGCAATTCCTTCTCAAGTTTAGCATCAAAATCGAAATCCAAAGACAAATTTAAAATATTTTTTCGAAAAACCTATTATTTTTAATTTTCTCTGCCACTCCTTGTGTTGGCATGAATAAATCAAGAATTGCCTCTAAAAAAAGAAAGCATTGTATCAAGAGATGTGAAGAGGCATTTTACCAGGGAGGATATTCAAATGGACATTAAGCATATGCACAGGTGCTGAATCTCATTAGTCACCAGGAAATGCAAATAAAAACTACACTGATATTTCAGTACGCATTCACCAGATTCATTAACTGATGCAGACAAAATGCCTGTGTTGATAAGGATGTGGAGCAACTGAAACTCTCATACATCACTACTGGAAGTATAAAATTGGCAGATCTAATAAGCTAGATATATACATAATTTATGAAGCATTATCTCATTGTTAGCAGTATAGCTAGCTGAAATGGGTAAACATATTTACTCATGGGCATGTACATAAATGTTCTCAGCAGCATATGTAAGAACCAAAGACTGGAAACAAACCCAAAGCCCATACATAGTAAGATGGATAAATTGTGATATATTTATGCAAAGAAATACTATCCAGCAAAGATAATGAATAATGAACTACTTCTTGCAATGAAATGGGTGAATCTCAGTCAACTTTGGGTAAAAAAAAGTCAGACACAGGTAACAAAATAGTGTATGATACCATTAATGAGCATTTCAAAAACAGACAATACTCATCTACAGTGATAGAAGTCAAGACAGTAATTATCCTGGGAGAAGGAGCGGGGATATGTGAACTAGAAAGGACAATGAAGGGAGCTTCTGCGATGTAGGCAGCATTTTATTTCTTGACCTGGCTGGCAGTTATCGAAGTGTGTTTGTGAAACTTTAGTAAGCAATCTATTTGTGATTTGTACGTTTTTCTGTATGTATATTTACATATATTAATACAAAATTTCAATACAAACATTTACTTAAAAAACCTATGCATAACATGAAAAACGTTTATAGAAAATCAAAAAGCTTGATTGAAGGGAGCAATAAGACTGGCAGTGGCTGGAAGAATATGTCAGTCGTTTTCATGTAGCCTTGACCCCTGTTGCTGCACAGCTGAATGAAACAAGGATCGTATAGACACACGCACGTGCAGGAACATGCACACACACAGTGTCTTCCTCCAGTGTGGACACACGCACGTGCAGGAACATGCACACACACAGTGTCTTCCTCCAGTCCAGAAGTAGATAACCAATTTCCAAGATAACTATTTTTAAAAAAAATCTGGATGTGGGCCAGGTGCGGTGGCTCATACCTGTAATCCCAGCACTTTCGGAAGCTGAGGCAGGCGGATCATGAGGTCAGGAGATCGAGACCATCCTGGCTAACATGGTGAAACCCCAGTCTCTACTAAAAATACAAACAATTAGGCGGGCGTGGTGGCAGGTGCCTATAGTCCCAGCTACTTGTGAGGCTGAGGCAGGAGAATGGTGTGAACCCAGAGGTGGAGCTTTCAGTGAGCCGAGATGGCACCACTGCACTCCAGCCTGGGCGGCAGAGTGAGACTGTGTCTCAAAAAAAAAAAAAAAAAAAAAAAAAAAAAAAAAAAAAAAAAAAAAAAATCTGGATCTGAAAGTGGTAGGGACAGGAAGAACTCCCAGTATTATCATTGGCCATCATGGCAGAACACCCTTTATATATTTGATATAGTTTGTGATTTTCATTAGATCCTCATAATTGTATTGTGGATGTTGAAAGTGTGGTTACTACTCCTGGTTTAAGAATCAGGGTGCTGGATGGGTCTGGTATCTCACACCTATAATCCCAGCACTCTGGGAGGCCAAGTTGGGAGGAAAGCTTGGGCCCAGGAGTATTAGGCTACAGTGAGCTATGATCACACCACTGAAACAAAAACCAACAACAAAAACCAAAAGAATAAAGTTGCTAAGCCAGAGGGTTTCAGGGACTTGACCAGGGTCAGTCAGCTCCCATGTGGCCTTGCTGGAGACTCAAACCTGGTTCTTCTGGTACCTGATTTCCTGACATTGCTATTTATATGATGCCACTTAACAGGTGCTTGGAGGAAACTCCTGACTCATTGCTTACCTCTCAGGGCTGTATAAAAAAACCACACAGAACTTATTAGACACATCACAAGTGGTACTGGGATGTTATGCATTATATTAATGTTTGTTAACAAATTTGTGGCAATAATCATAGAAAGGATGAATGTTGAAGCCAGAAGATTTCTTTTTACCCAACAGGGCTTGCAACCCAAGATGGGATTCAGGTGTATCTGCACTCTTTGGGAACTGGGTCTGAATACTCAAAGGACCACTGCTTCAGCCTTCTAAACACCATTATAATCTGGGTCATGATGCATGTTAAGGATTATGCATAGGATTCTTCCTTGAATCGAGGGGATGGAATTGTTGCTTTGAAAATGTTCACTTATGGACAACTTACTCATAAGAAAAGAATGAATAAAATAGAACAATAGAAGAAAAAATAGACAACAAGGATAAATTGCATTTTAAAGACATACTTATCAGATTATAAAATTTTATGTATGTTGAACACAGTTTGACAAAACCAAAAGAGTTCAAAGAATAAAAATAAAACTACTTACTATCCCCAAACCAGGAGCTAAATGATGATAAACAAGGTGTCTTCTTCCAGAGCTTTTGATACATTTAATATAAGGGCTAAAACAAGAGTCATGCTTTTGCCACTGTGTTGTTTTCTAGTTTTTTAAAAAACAACATTATGGTGAACATTTCCAATATCATTCCATATTCTTATGAAGATTATTTTCAAAGGTTATATTGTAATTTGCTCAAGCGTCCCTTTAATATTGGATATTTAGATTGTTCCAATATTTAACTATTGTAAAAAGGGCTTTAATGAACATCTTACTCATAAATTTGAATTCATCACTGTTGATTTTCTTAGAATAAAAGTAGCATTTTCTGGTCATTCTTTGTAACCATTTTAGGCTCAGGGTGCGTAATGATAACATCTATTATGATTCTTGAAAACTACTGAACCAAAATTTACACAGGCTTTGGTTGGAATTCCAGCTTTACTATGTACTAGCTGTGTGATCTTGGGTGGATCACTAAATTCAGAAACTTTAGTATCTTCATTTACAAAATGGGAATATATGGCCAGGCGTGGTGGCTCACGCCTGTAATTCCAGCACTTTGGGAGGCCGAGGTGGGTGGATCACGAGGGCAGGAGATCGAGACCATCCTGGCCAACATGGTGAAACCCCGTCTCTACTAAAAATATAAAAATCAGCCGGGCATGGTGGCATGTGCCTGTAGTCACAGTTACTCAGGAGGCTGAGGCAGGAGAATCACTTGAACCTGGGAGGCAGAGATTGCAGTGAGCCAAGATCAAGCCACTGTACTCCAGCCTGGGTGACAGAGTGAGACTCTGATTCAAAAAACGAAAAATGGGAATATATTTTCCCATTTCATCGACCTTTGAGGAGGATTAAATGAAGAACCAGCTGTTCAGAGGCATTCCTTAAATCAGAGTCTGCCAAAAAATGACCTGAATTTTGCACATTTTCTTGGGCTTCATGGAGGTATGGACGGACCAATGTTCTAGAACATCAGGCAAATATTTACTCATTCTTTTAGCTCAAGGATCAACAAAATATGGCCCAAGGACTGAATCCATTCCACCTCCTGTTTTTGTGACTAAAGTTAAATTGAAGCACAACCTCATGAGCCTTGCTCATTTGTTTACCTACAGCTGGTAGCTGCTTTCACACTGCAGCAACAAGCTGAAAATATTTATTATATGTCCCTTTACAAAAGAATTTTGCCAATCCCTGTTTCAAATCAACCACAAAATGTTTATTTCTGAACTCATGAAAGGTAAGTGCATTGTACTTCTAAAAACAATTTTTTTTTTTCCATGATAGAGGATAGACCTAAGCTATGTATGGCTGAGTTGACTCTATTGAATGTAGATGCTATCTAGTTACAAAAGGAGCAGGAAGATTTAAACCTTACACCTTGATTGACACAGCAATCTTTTTAGACTTCCCTGGGAAAAAGTGAGGTTGACCTTAAATGAGAGTGAATTGCTTCCTATCTGTGTTTTCTGTGTTTCAGAGCAAAACCTGGCATTGTCCAACTTGAAGCTTCACTGGGAATGTTTTGGAAGTGTTTGTTGTAAGAGTGCAGAACTGACTCTGTGGCTCTTGCCACTACAGTGCACCTGTTTTTCTGAAGTTGATTCTGGGCCACAATCCCTTGGACTCAGCTCACAGAATGTCTGAGAGATTCTGTTTCCCTGTCCGTTTGGTGTGTGGATGAGAATGGAGCCTGGAGATATGGCTCAGCTCACCAGACTGGCTCTTGGCTGTCCCTCACCCAGCTCATGCCCGCCTCCTACTCAAAATTCTTTTGAGTATGTCACACTGCTTTCAAAATACTTCAAAAATAATGTTTGGAACAGGAAAACAAGATTGGAGGAAGGCTTCAGAAGTTGACTCCTGGTAACAGATTATGGAATGGGATAAACATTCCATAAATATACACAGACTCTAGAAGTGTGTAAATGCAGCCTTCTGCATTGGATCCAAGGATTCTCATGGTAGACTAGATTACTGTTTCCAATTCTTCACCCCTCCCTTTATCCACATAAGTTAATGCCTATTCCCAGTAGAGATGCAGCACATTTTTACCACCCATTGAGTTGCCATCAAGCACATGACTTGCTTAAGCCAGTAAAATATAGGTGGAAGTATCTGTGCCCAGGCCGTAAGTACCAGCACACGTCTCTGCTTGCCCCTTTTGTGTTTTGGTCATTGTTATGAGAAACACACATTGGCTGGTTCGCTGGTCCAAGTAGGATGAGAGTCATGTGGAACAGATCTGGACCCAACCTGAAGCCCAAGTTAAGCTCAGCTAAGCTACCCCCTGGTCAGCTTGCCCCCAAACAACATACAGACATCTGAGCACAGACAAATGTTTATGTTTTGGGTCACTGGGCTTGGTGCCAGTGTTTTTGTGCCAAGAGCTATCTAATACAGCCACACTTCAACTACATAGAGTCCACATTTGATGGATATTCAGTAGTGGTATGTGCTAACCTGTGTACCTGTTGCAAATATAGACATGAACAAAAATATACTCCCTACCATTAGAAGTACATACATTTGTGGTGGAAAAAGAAAAAGAGACAATTACAATAAAGTGGGAAAGCAGTGGTGACAGTGGTAAGCCTAGTGAGTTACTGGAGCACAGAGGGGCAGCCAGTTCTGGGGTGAGGCTCATCAGGTAGGATTTCTTAGAGGTGATAATGTGTGAGCTAAGTCTTTAAGCCTGAGTAGACATTACATGAATAAGCAAGGCAGGTGGAAAGGACATTGCTATTTTGCTATTATTTATTTTCACAAAGGTATGTCTAATAAATAACTCTTGGGCTTTGGTGCAGTCCTATGTTGTGTCATTAATTTCATGATATTGATGGTAATATTTGATGAACACTGTCTAAGGCAAGGCCCGTGAGTGTTTTGCTTGCCTGATCTCATTTAATCCCCCACCACCTTGTGTATTCTGGTTTATAATCCCCATTAAGATATGATGGCTGCTTTTCCAGTGGGGGTATCTGAGAGTCAGTGGTTCCGTGCAGCATTTGAGACTGATGATTCTGCAGGGCTGATCCTGTATTTGACGTGCTTTGATTGTGTTGAGTGAACTGCTGAATGTTATTACATGAAAAAGTGATTCTTGGGTGTCTTCATTTGGCCTGCTCAGTAGATTCATATGTGGTGCTAATGAGGCCAAGGTTGTGAGTTCAGTCCCCTGCAAGGATCAGTTAGATTTGTCTTTTGGAACTCATTACCCAAAGGTAAGGTTTTCAGTGAGTACCCAGAGTTGGCACCTACAGAAAAATGGAGATTCCAAAGTGGCTTGCAAGGTTTCTTTGAGGACAAAGTCATGATGATAATAGCTGCAGTTTGCTGAGTTTCCAGAGCTGTGCTAGGGGATTTTCAGAGGACTTCCTCAGGCGGCTGGTTTGCCGATGAGAAAAGCAGAGCTCACTGATTGATTGTTAGTTGCCCAGGGCTATTCAACTGCTTGTAATAGAGCCCTGGATGGGGTGTCTGGACCCAAAGGCTGTGCTGTTTCTAAGTCACTCCATGGCAGTGTTTCTCATTCTTGGCTTAAATTGGGAATTGAATTGACATTTTGGTTGGCGGTTCTTTGTTGTGGGTGCTGTTCTGTGCACTGTGGGATGTTTAGCAGCATTCCTGGCCTCTATACACTAGATACTGGTAATACCCTTCTCTTCCCCAGCTGTGACAACCAAAAATGTCTCCAGGCATTGCCAAGGGTCCACGGAGGGACAGAATCACCCCTGGTTGAGAACCATGCTCTATGGTATCATTGATGGGGTATCATTAAAGGAAACCAGAATTTCTGACTGGGGGGCTTGAACAAAGTGGAGAACTCCCAGAGCACGTTTCTTGATGGGCTTTGTATTTAAATGCCTGTGTGTTCTCTGAACTTGATGAACTATGCTGGACACACAGGCTCATGGGAAGACCTTGCTTCCCAACTGAAGATCTAAACCAGGCTTCATCCATCTGCTTGGTACCTACTGTCTTCCAGGCACCTTCTCAGCTCCTTGGGACCTTCTAGGGCAGGGATATTGGAATTGAGCATCTCTTCCCAAGAAGGAGGAGGCCATGTCCTTCTCAGAGTACTGGCTACATGGGATAAGTATTTGAGGGGAAAGAGGTATAGGAGAGAGAGCTAATCTAGAGAGGAGAGGACCACCAGTATGAATGCCTTCCCACACATCTATGTATGCAATGAAATGGTGCATGTAACCCACTGAGGACACTGCCTGGATTGTGGATAATGCTTAATAAGTGCTGGCTATTATTACTGTTATTATTAATACTATTTATAACTACAGCTCTTTTTTTGTAAAATAAATAAATAACTAGTTTTCAGAACATACTCCCCCAGGCTTCCCGCTCCATTAATATTCAACTTACTTATTTAAATTTAATTTTTTCAAGGTCCTGTGTTTAATTTTTTAAAAACCTAGTGAATTATTAGCATTTTAATGAATAATGACATTTAATAAATAATAACACTGGTGAGGGCTCAGAATGTAAGTCATTTAATTTAGCACCGTACCTATGTTTTCTCAAAAAAGCAACAAAAAAATGCCTATAAGAAATGTTACAGTGGCCAAATGTTCTCTATAATTTGAGCTTCTAGCTTTTAAAAAAATATTGTTATTAGTAGGATAACGGCCTTGCGGTGTTTCAAACTCTATGTATTTTACAGGGAGAAGTACCCAGCTCGAGTTTATTTTATTTAGAAGTTACCGACTATGTACTAGGTGCTGCATTATTCCAGGGACTTTAGATATATTAATTCATTTAATCTTCTTAGCAAGAGTGTGAGATAGGTACTATTTCATTCCCATTTGTTTTAGATGAGAAAACTGGGGTACCAAAAGGTTATTAACTTGCCCAAAGGCACACGGCTAAGTAAGCGTGGGGCTGGGATTTGTACCCAGGCAGTTGGCTTCAGAATTTGTTTTCTAAACCTTTACACATATAGCCTCTTCATGTACTAAGTCTTGGGGGTGACATAGGAAACAGTCTCCCATTTTCCCTCCTATGTTAGAGGAAAGTGGCGAGACTAACTGTGAAATAGGCTTATCTCACGTTAGATCTTAGAGTAGAGTGGCTCGCTGACCATAATCTATTCACTTATAATACCTAGGGAAGAATAAAAATGCCTCTGAATAAACACATTTGATTTTTTGTGAAGTTTGTGTATGTGTATAAGTGTGTTTGTTGAATCCATGGTTTGATGTACATAGGCCTTTACATCAATATATAATTTACATAGAAATTTCTAATGTCTGCAGAAATGCATATCATAAAGGCCATGCATATAAAATATCATTTGATCTTTTCACATTGTACTGTAGTGCTCCAGTAGAAATTCTATACATAAATGAAATGTAACTCACTGCATATTGTTTCTTAAACGAGAGGTTCAGGAATACCCTTGGTTGCATCAGTTATGAAAAAATCATTCCTATAGGTGTGGTGGCATGTTTCCTTCCCTCCCTGCCAAATCCAGCCTCACCAGTAACTCCAAGCCTTTGGACTTTCCGCTGGGAGTTTTAAGTCCATCCTTGGTTCATACTTGAGTTTTGCCTCTTGTTTAAGAAGGACATCAGAAGGACAGGGCTTCTGGTCCTCCCATACCTCATCCACTGGAGATTTTTTCAAAGACAGAAGGGTGCACTGTCTTGGCCATGTAGGTGACCCAGGATACTATTTCTGGGCTTTTCAATGATGACAGTTCTAAACTCTGTCACACAGAGATGGTGAAAGAGTAGAGGATCTAATAAAAATGTTACCAAATTAAAAACCAAGCAAGATCCAATGTGAACTCTTCTATAAATAACTTATGAAAAGTGAAAAGATGTTTCTGTTAGCAAATTTAAAATAATTATTAGAATCCTTCAACAGATTGCTGCTAATTAGATTGAGAATTAAACAGCTTTGTATGAGTGTAGAGTTAATTAATAGCTCATTACTTTTTTAATAAGCCAAATTCATTTGGAAACAGAAGAAAGACAGCAAGGTTCATCATGGATGAGATGTTAGATTGGGATTATTTCCCCTTCCCTTGATGAGAGAAGTAGTTAATTAAAGCAGGAGACACATTTATATCATGAATGAGTTACATGCAAAACCCCAACATCCAAGGCTGGAGAAAGCAGCAACTGTCTTTGTTTTAAAAGTCTCCTTGGGCCATATGGGGTTAATAAAAGTTGTGCTTGAATTTCCTTGTTCAACTTTTGAGTTTTGATTCAATCATGAATAAAACTTTTTGAAGCTGGGCAGATTCATTCAAACCAGAGGAACTTCCTTGCACTCCCTATTGATTTTATTTTCATTCCAGATGCACTAAGATCTTACTTTGAAAGCAATCTTCCATTTTCCTGACTACCTTCTTTTCTTTTCACCCCACCCTTTCTTTCTACATAGTCTCAAATTTCATTATTTCCTCATCTAGTTTCCTGACCCTTAGATGCCCTTTATATTATGCAACATGGAACAGAGTGGAATGGAATGAAATGAACAACCTCTGATTTTGAGAGCAGGTACATCTCATTATTCCATATGTAAATTTCCCATCCATTGTTTACAAGCAAAGAGGATCCCATTTCTACAATGTAGTCCCTCGTCAATACTCCTTGGCACCCTTTGGAGTTGGATAGATTTATGAATTTGACTTTTAGGGTGGGTATGTGTTTATTGAACCATTTTGCCTTTTATACAATCAAATAAAAATCTGAAAAGATGTGAAGGAGCTTTTAGATGTCACCTAATTGATAAGCCAATAGAATGCACTCTTCCTTGGATAACACCCCTGCTAAATGTGGCTCTAGTTCCTGCTAAACCAATACATGTAATTTGGGTTTCTTTGTTGCATTGCTGTGTACATATAAGGATGTGTTCCACCCAAATGGATTGGAGAATTCTCACCTGGAGTAGGAGGGAGGTGAGAAGAATGCCTTCTTTTGGGGAAATGTTAAATGTTCTGCCTAGTGATGAGATGATGCCCTCCTTAGCACTAAACCATGAAGTCTAATTGGGCTTTTAATTTTTAAACAAAAGCTGTGGTTGACTCTGCTAAACATGAAAGTCTGATAACTGGTAGCTCATTTGAAGAGCTGTTTGCCCATTCCAGGAATAATTAACATGGCTTGTTTCCCAAAAGGTGATTAATTTTGAGTCACCCATTATACAAGTTTCTTTAAGGATCCATTCTTTTTCCTTCCTTTCCAAATGAGGACTCCAGCTCTCTGCCTCTGAGGCCTCACTTCTCACCAGATCATTTTTTCCCTTTAAACAGTTCTGTTCTTAAAACAGAACATGGAACCCAGAGCTCTAGAAAAGATCTAAAGTGGATATACAAGTCCCATTATGTAACCATTCTTTTTTTATTTTTTATTTTTTCTGAGATGGAGTCTTGCTCTGTCCCCCAGGCTAGAGTGCAGCAGCAGGATCTCAGCTCACTGCAACCTCTACCTCCCGGGTTCAAGTGATTCTCCTGCCTCAGCCTCCTGAGTAGCTAGAATTACAGGTGTGTGCCACCATGCCTGGCTAATTTTTGTATTTTTTTTTTTTTTTTAGTAGAGATAGGGTTTCACTATGTTGGCCAGGCTGGTCTCGAACTCCTGACCTTGTGATCTGCCTGCCTCAACCTCCCAAAGTGCTTGGATTACAGGTGTGAGCCACCATGCCTGGCCTATGTAAGCATTCTTGAGGAGTGATCAGACAGAGTAGTGTGAACATAAACTGACTCCTATGGCTCTTGTGGGGATCCCCCTTGTACCCAGACTACATGGAGGGTCTCAGGTATCTGCCAACCTGCACCTTGGGCTGCTTGTCTATCCCCTACCCTTGGATCACCCTATCCACATGATAACTCATGTTTCCTTTGCCTTCCTAGCCTCTGGTTTCTTCCTTTCCAGCCATTTCCAGCCATAGTAGATGCGTGATAAATATTGGATGGATTTGTTGTTGTCTGAGTTTCTCTCCTCCCACCCACATTGGGCTTCATTTGAGTAGATGCCACCTGGTCACTGAGGTGGTACTTGAGTCCCTGGGGCCAACATAAGAGTGGAGGTCAGAAAAGAGGGCCACTGCATGTGAAGGCAGGACTGCATGAAAATGGAGTTGTCTCTTGACTTTCTCGATTTGCCTTCTTCTCCCCTGCTCCCAGCCCCACCCAAACCACCCTCACCTCACACCCCTGAGTGCCTACACTGGTTTTCTACCTAAGCTGTCTACCTCCCCATTTCCTGGGAGAAGCCAGAGTGATTTTTAATAAATGTTTTACTGAAAAAAACATATATACCAAAAAGGGCATATATCTTACGTATACAGCTTGACAGATTTTCACAAACTGAAACCAGTCATGTACACAGTGCCCTGATGAAGAAATAGGATAGTGTCTTTACCCCAGAAGCCCCCTTTTGTCCTCTCCCTGTTACTGTTCTCCCCGAAGGTAACCACTGTTAACTCTGTGGAGTGATGTTTAAAACTATCAGCCAGATTTAGTCACTTTCCTCCTTAAAACCCTGTTCTATCATGTGGATATGGTTAATTTGTCTCCACCAAATCGATCTTCTATCATGTGGATATGGTTAATTTGTCTCTACCAAATCTCATGTGGAAATTTGATCTGCAGTGTTGGAAGAGGGACTAATCTGAGGTGTTTGGGTCATAGGGAACTTATGGGCGATCCTTCATGAATGAATTAATGGCCCTGTCTCCAGGGTGAGAAGCTGTCACCCTATTAGTTCCCTCTGGGTGTTAAAAAGAGCCTGGCATTTCCTCACTTTCTGCTTTCTCTCTTGCTATGTGATCTCTGCACATGCCAGCTCCCCTTCACCTTCTATCATGAGTGGAAGCAGCCTGAGGGCTTCACCAGATACAGATGCCCTATTCTGAACTTTCCAGGCATCCAAAACCATGAGTCAAGTAAACAGTTTTTCTTTAGAAGCTCAGGTTTTCCTTTATAGCAACTCAAAAAGGATTAAGATACCCTCCAATAAATTCCCATTGCTTCTGAGATAAAACGCTTTTTACCATTTTGTGTCAAACCCTTGCCTCTGTTCTTGATTCATCTCCCACCTGTCTCTCCCCACTCTATTACACTGGTCCCCCTAAAAATTCCTAGAGCATGCCAAATTTCTTTTTGGCCTCAGGACCTTTGCACATACTTAGCTCTTTGCCTGGAGTGCTGTTTCTCCAACTCCTTTCCTCACTTTGGGTCTTAGCTTACATGCTGCCCCTTCAGCAGGATCTTTCTTGTCCACCTCTGTCATGTTCCCTATATTTTTCTATATTGGTTTATCATTGTCTATAATATCTTGAGTCTTTATTTCCTTTTTCTTGGTTGTTGCTTGTCTTTTCCATTTGAAAGTTCACTCAAGTGAAGGAAGGGACCATATCTGACTTGTTCATCACCATATTCTCAGCCCCTAGCACAAGAGTAGCTAAATAAATATTAGATTAAAAAATGAAAAAAAATGCATACTGAGTGTGAATGTCAAATCTTGAGGCACTAAAGGCCGGAAGTGATGTCAGGTAAGTACTCAGAGTTGAGATCAGGCCTGGTTTCGGTGGGTGCCTGTGGTTCCTGAGTCTTGGAGGTGTTTGTGATCCTTGTATCTGGAGAGTTCGGAAAAGCATGGGTGCCCAGTTTCCATCCAAGCAATCAGCAAGAGGACTGAGCCCCAAATCCACCTGGATGTGTGGGAGGTTCATCCAGCCACAGTCTACTGTGTTTATTATTTTCCTATTTGTAATGAACTCTGGTCCCTTTCCCATACTGTCCTGATATTATTGCTCACATGACTGCAATCACTGCATTATGGCACTTGCTGCCTATCCATTGCTTTATTGTGTCCTGGAGAGCAAGGAAAACAGCAGAGAAAGGGAAAGCAGGGAAAAAAATAGAAAATAGGAAAACTCAGTAAGGGCTTGAACTCTCAGATAACTCCTTGGATACAGCCATCCAATTATTATGGGGTAGTGGGGTCTGGTCTTGGAATTTAAGTGACTTCATTCTAGATTAGTGCTGAAGGCAATGCATTGGGTGAATGCATTTCTTATTACTTTAAACTAGGGACTTAAAAAGGATAAGGTTATTTGCATCTTTTCAAAGGCTTTTTTTTTTTTTTTAAATTTCAGACCCTAAAATTTTATTTTGATTGTCCCATTGCATGGCTCAGAGCAGTGATTTTAACACCCTTAAAATGGTTTTTGTGGTGAGATGTTGATTTTGCTTTTCACGTTATTGGCTTCAAATACATCCTCCCTCTATCCCCCATGCTGGCCCTGCCACTGTGCGATGCTGGGGAATTGCAAGTGCTTTATTTTTGAAGAGGTCCTTGTTAGAAAACAAGGGCAACTCTGATTCAGAAGACCTTTGAGGGGGCAGATTTCTTATCTGTCCTCAAGCCCCCACCCCAACCCTATCTCTCAAGTCACGTGTTTCATTTCTCTATTGCTGCATAACAAATCGCCCAAAACATAATGACTTAACAATGTATTATTATCTCTCATGGTGCTGTGGGTTGACTGGACTCAGCTGAGCACTTCCTTCTCTGAGCTCTGTGATGAGATTGTGGAAGGATAGTATTGAGATTGGCATCTTCTAAAGGCTCAGTTGATACTGGGCATCAGCTTGGGACGCAGCTGGAACTATCAACCAGATTGTCCACAAGTAGCTTTTCCATGTGGCTTGAGCTTCTCACAGTATGGCAGCTGAGTTCTGAGAGGGAACATCCTCAAAACTAGAGTTCCAAGAGGTAGAAAACAGAAGATGCCAGGCTAGTTAAGAAGCATGCCTGGAGCCAGCACATTACTTCTGCTATATCCTACTGGTCAAAGTGATCAGAAGACCCACCTATGCTCAAGTGGATAGAGAAACTCTCCCGCTTGATGGATGAGTGTTAAGATCACCTTGTAGAGGAAATGTGAGATGGGAGATATTGTTGCAATCATCTTTGAAAAATACACTATGCAACACTTTCACTCCCATTTCTTCAGCTTTCCCTGCCTGCAGTTATTCCAAAAGTCAGTGTGCTTTGGGAATGATTCCCTACACGGAAGAAATACCCGACATTAATTCACTAACGATCTCTGACATTTTAAAGGTATTACCTAAGCAAATATTAAGCATGTCAGATTTAGATGCCATTTCTTCCCAAACTTGACACCTTCTTCCCTTCATCTCTCTTCACACACACAACTATGTTAAGAGTTTTAAATTGTTTTTCTGGACTCTGTTAACCACTATGTAGAAACCGAGTTCCTGATGATTCTCCTCTTACTTTTTGTGTTTAGATTACCCTAGCGTGTAAACCTGTTTTAATTTCTGCTGGCATTGTGTAATTGCGATATTGATCCTTTAGGCTGAGAACAAAGTGCCTGTTAACGTGGCTGACTCCATCTGCCTATTGAGACGTTAACCGGGAGGCTCATCTTGATGTTAAATGACTGCCGTTTTTAATTTTTCTGTTACACCACTTATTCTAATTTTTCTCAGCCCAGTGAAAGGCGGTGTCTTGTATGTTATTTCATTCTTTTAACCAGAGGATGTGAAATTCTTCAAGTTGTATTGACCCTTTACTTTATGGGAGATACTAGTCAAGTGAATGGGTTAATGCTTATTTTTCTTCTTTTCCTTGCTGCCTTTTTCTTTCAGCAAACTTTTCTAAAGGTGATGAATAGCTGGGAAGATGAAATGTCCACCCTCAGCCGACTAGCTGTCTGCCACACACCCCAGCTGCATATCAATCTGAGACTATTTTCCTCCTTATTTGACTCTGTTTGGAGGGTTTGGGTCATCTGTTTGGCATCTTCATTTCACTTGAAAATTCTTTAAAGCAGTTTATATTCTTTCATCTGTTTAAGTAGAAACAATTAGAAAAATGTTTAAAAAGTTAAAAATACTGGCCAGGCACAGTGGCTCATGCCTGTAATTCCAGCACTTTGGGAGGCCGAGGTGGGCGGATTACCTGAGATCGGGAGTTCGAGACCAGTCTGACCAACATGGAGAAACCCCGTCTCTACTAAAAATATAAAATTAGCTGGGACTGGTGGTGCATGCCTGTAATCCCAGCTACTCCGGAGGCAGAGGAGGGAGAATCGCTTGAACCTGGGAGGCGGAGATTGTGGTGAGTGAAGATCGTGCCATTGCACTCTAGCCTAGGCAACAAGAGTGAAACTCCGTCTCAAAAAAAAAAGTTAAAAATATTTTACTTAATTTTAATTAAATGTTTACTTTCCCATACATATGTCTGTCTCCCCTCCCTCCCTCCCTCTGTCCCTCCATCTTTCTTTCTTTCTTTCTCTTCCTTCCTTCCTTCCTTCCTTCCTTCCTTCCTTCCTTCCTTCCTTCCTTCCTTCCTTCCTTCCTCTCTCTCTCTCTTTCTCTCTCTCTCTCTCTCTCTCTCTTTCTCTCTTTCTCTTTCTCTCTCTCTCTCTCTCTCTTTCTCTCTCTCTCTCTCTTTCTTTCTCTCTCTCTTTCTTTCTTTCTTTCAACAGAGTCTTGCTGTTGTAGGCCTGGGCTGGAGTGCAATGGCACGATCTCGGCTCACTGCAACCTGTGCCTCCCAGGTTCCAGCAATTCTCCTGCCTCAGCCTCCCAAGTAGCTGAGATTACAGGTCCCTGCCACCACGCCCGGCTGATTTTTGTGTTTTTAGTAGAGATGGGGTTTCACCATGTTGGCCAGGCTGATTTGAACTCCTGACCTCAGGTGCTCCACCCGCCTTGGCCTCCCAAAGTGCTGGCATTACAGGTGTGAGCCACCGTGCCCGGCCACATGTGTCTCTTTCTAAACTGGAAGAAAACTGGATGGAGGAGCATTAACCCTTTACTTTCCTTTTGTTATTTTACTGAATGTTTGCACTCAAAAGCATGGGGCTACAGGGCTCTTGGGAAACTCGGTCTAAACGTTGATTTTACTGAAGAGGCTTAGAGAGGGCAAGTGGTTTGGTCAGAGGAACCCAGAAGTTTAGTAGGTATCTGAGTCCAGAGGAGAGACCCTTTGGCCTCTGGTTCATGCTGTTCCTAATGCACCAGTTTGCTGCAGTTGGTTGTTGCCTCATCTTTTGTTTGGCTGGGGTAGCCTTGGCTTGTCCAGGCCCAGTCTGTCTGGGGCTGCCTTCCCAGGCACCTGCCCCCCACCCCCTGAACTTGTTGCATCCTTGTGAGTGATGGGCTTCAGTGCACACCATTCCTTGACATTGGAAACTAGCACCTGGAGTGCCAAAGAGTGACTTAATTTGAGGGTGGACTTGCTTAACCACCCAAGAATGAAGCACTCCCACCAAGAGTCAAAGGAGAAGGGAACCAACTATAATTGAAATCCTGGCATGAACCATGATTATATGCTTATTTAATATTTATTTTTACTTTGCCCTTTGGCATTCCTTAGAGGCTGCAAACATGAAGAATTTTATGTGACGAGTCCATAAGAAAGAGCAGAGAAGGCTGAGTGTGGTGGCTCATGCCTTTAATTCTAGCACTTTGAGAGGCTGAGGCGTGTGGATTGCCTGAACTCAGGAATTTGAGACCAGCCTGGGCAACATGGTGAAACTTTGTCTCTACTAAAAATACAAAAATTAGCCAGGCATGGTGGTGCATGCCTGTAGACCCAGCTACTTGGGAGGCTGAGGCAGGAGAAACACTTGAACCCAGGAGGCAGAGGTTGCAGTGAGCCGAGATCGCACCATGGCACTCTAGCTTGAGTGACAGAGTGAGAAAAAAAAAGAATCAGAGAAGAGAATGAACTACTGATCTTCATGGAGTCGGTAAAGCTATTGGTCCCTATGAAGGGGGCTGGGGAAGTGGGCGAGAGATGAAGCTGGAAGCAGTGGAGTCTCTATATATAGACCAAAGGTGCAAACTTAGCATGCATCAGAATCTCCTAAAGGTTTGTGAATGCAGATTGTAGACTCCTGTTACTGATTCAGTAGGTTTGAGGTAGGGCCTGAAAATTTGCATTTCTAGCACACTTCTACTACAGACTTAGCCTAAACCCTCTTTACCCATGACCTTGCAAACACTCTGCCTTCCCCTGTCCATCTCCATGTGTTTCCAGACCTCGGAGGGCTGGGCTAAGTTTGACTCACAATGCCTGCTTCTCTTCTTGGTAAGAGGACCTTGGAAACTAGGGGTCCCTTTTATATTTTGTACCTCAGAATGGCCAGGTACTTGAAAACAATATTCTTTGTGAGAAACAATTGTAGGATAATTTGAGATAGGATGTAATTAAGTCCACAGCAGTCACCACACTCTTTATTGGGCATCTGCTGTGTGCATTTTCTATTGAATACTCACCACAACCTTCAAGGTAGATGTTATGTTGCCCACGTTTTATAGATGAGGGAAATGAATTCTGCGAAGGGTCTGCTCTATTGAGTTATGGAGCTGGGATTATACTTGGTCAGTCTGTCTGCCATGTTATTCTTCTCACTGACACTATGCACCTGTTTTAGAAGTCTGCAAAGCAAAAGCATTCCCAATGTCAGTGACAGGAGCAATCATGGAAAGTTCCATCTATTTAGCTCCAACTCTGTGCCTGGCACTGTGCTAAGCATTTTAATATGTCTCACCACATTTAAACTGTATCATTACCTTGCAAGGAAGGCAGGTGTTATTTCTGTTTTGCAGGTGGGTATGGGAGTTCAGCGAGGTTAAATAGCTTGCCTGGGGTCATAGTTGGTTAAGTGGCAATATTGGGTTTGGAACCTGGGTGTAGCCTGGACTCTTAGCTGCTTTATTATGTTGATTGACTGGATCACACATACCCCAAGATTGTTGTCTGGGACCTCAGGGGGTGATGTTGTAGCTGGTGGCACTGGGGGTTCGGGAAGCAGAATAAGTTTGGGGACAGAAATGGGTTCCATCTGAACGTGGCGAAGTTAAGGAAATTCATCAGAATCTTGCTGAAGGCCCTATTGTCTGCTGGGAGCTGCATTTGAGGTGATGAAAGGATAGGGCAAGACTCCAAATGTTGACATTTTTAGAGCCTCATTCTGTGATCCAGCATGAGCCATTCAATTAATAAGTCTTAGAATTTGCTTGGAAATGATGATCATCTTTCTTTTGTTGCCTCACTGCAGAGCATTAGAGATTAAGATAACTTCTGGAATTTATGAAAGTGCTAGAAAAGTTAAAAAGTTCTATTACTGTGACAAGCGCATGTGATGTTTAAAGCATCTGCTCTCCATGCATTACTTTGTGATATTTGTTTTCCACAGGATATTAGATGAGAGATAGAAGTTAAAATCTTATTGCAGTGGATGCTATTTCCTAAGAGGAGTTGAAAATGAATCCAGAACAGGATTTTCACATTATATCAGTGTTTTTTTGAGATTTTTTCATTATTACTAACCTAAGGAATCTTTTTAGTTATTATTATTATTACTGATATCCCCTCCCCATGAAATGAAATAAAATAAGATTTTGTTGTGCAGGGTTGAGCTTTGGAGGATCACAAACCACTATAATATCTGAGATTATTTGGCTCTCCATCCTAAGAACAATTTTCGCCCCCTTGGGGGTGATATTGCCTCCATTGAGGATGCAGGATTTATATAAAGCATTGTAAGGTCAAAGAATAAAGTGTCCAAAGTGGGGTTTTATGGCAGGGTGGAAATTCCTTCTCATGGCTGTAGTTAGCTTTTAGTGTCATCTGAAAAGGGTCTCAGCCTCTCAGCAAGTTTCCTAAAATTTGTCTCTTGCATCCCTTGTAACAGAACGTCTTTGGGAAAGAGATTTGTCTCAGCCAGGGGCTTTATCAAGAGTGTAGGTTCCTATTGTACTTACACTCTTGGGGTCTCTAACCTCACAGGGCCAGTTGTCTGACTGAAAATCCCCACCCATGATTTTGGAGGAAGGTGGGACCTGGTGTTTTTGAATCGGGGAGTTGGAGCCATGGGGCTAGACTCTGTCCTCTGCATTGGCTGGTGGAGCAGGTGACAAGGGGTGAGTGCTCACCACCGCCAGTGGGGACGGGGGATGTGAGAGTATCTGGGGGCAGGTGCATGGATTTTTGGGGTGTGTGATTTGGCAGATGGCATGAGTTGGGTTGGCAGGTAGTAAACGGGCTTCCTGGTCATGGAAGCCTGACATTCATCTCTGGTCTTTTCCTTCACCTACTTAATCTCATCTCTTTCCCTCCAGGTCTACCTTGCCATCAGTTATAATGTTCCGCTTGCCTTCATTCCTTGTTTCTAAATTATTTTCTCATTTTTCTCTCTGTGTCTTAGTTTTGCATCCCCCAAAGCACACTTTGAGCTAAGGGTTTGGGTTTAAGTGATTCATTCTGGAGGTGATCCCAAGAAACCACTGCTGGAGAGAGGGATTGTGAGACGAGGAAGTGAGGAAAAGCCCACAAAGAGGGTTAACCAAGGCCTCCTGCCATAGGCACCAGCGTGCAGTCCTGCTGGGACCTCCTGAGAGACTGTGTCATACACACTCATAATTGCCCACCGAGGGATAAGGAAATAGGGATGATTCTCCACCAGCTGTCACTTCCAGCCTGCTCTGTACCCACAGCCACAAATTGCCATCACTCTGGAGATGTAGGTCGCCCCTGGTGGTGGGAGGAGCTTTCTGCAGGCACTGGGCTTTGGGGAGCACCAAAGGGAAATGGGCGGCTCACCGACGCTGTCTGTCATACTCTGTTCTCTCTCTCTGACTCTTTACATCTTAATGTTGAAATAAAGTAAATACTTCGGTGGATTTATTGAAAATACACTTATGTCTCCTATTCCCAATGTAAAAATTAGGTCAGCTGAATATTTTATTTTCCAAAACTAGTTATACACATTTAAAAAGATGTCTGGGGTCTCCTCATAGGAAGTGTGTGTGTGTGTGTGTGTGTGTGTGTGAGTGAGAGAGAGAGAGAGATGTCCAGTGAAAAGCTGGTCTTATGTCAAATGTAAATACATGAGATATATGCTATGGTCTGAATGTGTGCCCCCGTATTCATATGTTTAGACTTAATCAGCAATGTCATGATATGAGGTGGTGAAGCTCTACCCTCATGAATGGATTAGTGCCCTTCTAAAAGTGCTCAAGGGAATTAGCTAGGCCTCCATGCCCTTTTGCCCTTCTGTCCCTTCCGCCATGTAAGGACACCTAGATGGTGCCATCTGTGATGAATGGGTCTTTACCAGAAGCTGAACCTTGATCTTGGACTTCCCAGCTTCCAGAACTGTGAGAAATGAATTTCTATTGTGTACAAATTATCCAGTCTCAGGCATTCTGTTATAGCAGCACAAATGGATGAAGAAAATCAGTAATCTGAGACATGCAATTGACACCCTTGATTATTTTTGCCCTCTCCAGGGAATTGCCCCTACTACCATGACTGCAGGTGGCTGTCCCCCAGAGTCAGCCACATGCCAGCAGCTGAATGGAATAATCAGACCCGGAACTCTTAGCCTCTCCCACATTGTGCCATCTCCCTCCCACAACTTGTAACACCTGAGCATCTGTGGATTATGTAGATTATTAACTCCATCTTCTGACCTTCCCTCCAAATATTAGACAAAATATTTGACAAGAGTGACATGATGCTAATTATGCTGTATTGAGAATTTAATACCTGTACTGTGGTATTTCACTGTATTACCTCATTTAATCGTTAGAGCTATGAGGTATGCATTAAAATCTTCATTGTACAGTTTAGGAGACTCAGGCTAAGAAAGGCTACATAGGTAGTATTGCCTCAGATCATTGCAGTAGGGGTGGGAGCTGGGATTTGAACCCATATCCGCAGACTCCAGTTCAAGTTCCTGCCCATAATACTTTGCTGATTCCCAGCATATGAGCTAAAGGTGATCAAAAGCTTGCTATCATGGTTTTCATTGCAAAGAGTCTTTTACATACATTATCTCATGGAGTCTCCCTCCAGCAAATCCTGTAAAGTCTGTATTTTATTTCCATATTATTGTTAAGAAAACTGAGGTTCAGAGTACTTGAATTATCTTTGTATGCTTCAGAGGTAATGCTATGTAAATCAGCTTTAAGCTTGGTAATGAGTGTGTGTTTATGTGGCATCAAAGCATCCTGCTAAAAAGGAAAAGGTAGCCACATGTTTTGTTTCTTTGTACCAGAAATTTCTTAAACATGCATATTATCTGAATTTGTGGAAAAATTATTCAGATAATTGGTGTATTTTTTTTAACACCTTAACTACTATTAATGCCATCCCAACACACGCCCCCACACATGTGCACAAGAGTGATAGACATGTTTATGTGTATTTGCATGGGAAATGCCACCTTCATATAGTAGCCTAGGCTCTTCCACCTGGACACTTTTCCTCTTTGTGCTATTATGCCTGTCTAGGTGTCCCCCAGTGCTTTTATATGGTTCTGCCATTGTCTGGTTGTGTGTCTCTTTTCCCCATTAGGCTGTGAGGTCCATCATGGCAGGGCCTGGAGATGAGAGCCGTTTATGTCCTTGACCTCTACCACAGAGTTGGAAATGAAAGAGACGTTTTATGATAGTTATGGAATGAAAATTGTGTCTGGATACAGCCCTAAGGCTTGAGGGAATCCTTCAGGTTCTATTTCAAGGCCTAATGTTTTGATGATATTTGAACTTGCCTCCTTAGTGACTATTCTTTTAATTTATAAACAGATTTGACTGTTCCCTGAGTTTAAGGGAGCCCCTATACTGACCGAGTGCAGTGATTTTACATTGTGTCTCTTTCTTTCTTTCTTTCTTTCTTTCTTTCTTTCTTTCTTTCTTTCTTTCTTTCTTTCTTTCTTTCTCTTTCTCTCTTTCTCTCTTTCTCCTCTCTCTCTTTCTCTCTCTTCTTTTTCTTTTGTCTTTTAAATTGAGACAGAGTCACCCTGTTGCCCAGGCTGGAGTGTAGTGGCGTGATCTCAGCTCACTGCAACCCCTGCCTCTGGGGTTCAAGTGATTCTCCTGCCTGAGCCTCCAGAGTAGCGGGGATTACAGGCATGTGTCATGACGCCCAGCTAATTTTTGTATTTTTAATAGTGACGGGGTTTTACCCTGGTTGCCCAGGCTGGTCAGGAAGGGTTGAGCTCCTGACCTCAAGTCATCCACCTGCCTCAGTTTCCCAAAGTGCTGGGATTACTGGCATGAGCCACTGTGCCCGACACATTGTGTCTATATTCTTGAAGTTATAAAGAGGGGTTGTCCTTGCACAGGTAAACCTCTCTCTATGTGGTACACATTGTCCTTTCTTGTAAGATTGATACAATGCATGCATGGATATTGATTGAGTCCCTACTATGTGCAGGTACCATGTGAAGTCTGTGGGAGCTCCCAAAGCAAGTGCACCCTGGTTCCTGCCCTCCAGGTACTCACTGGGCTAATAGAAGAGAAGTCCCAAGACCAGAAATAATGACCATGTGAGGAAGAATCAAGTGTTACGGGGATACAGAGAGGGTTGGCATCTCCTGTGGCTGCTGCAGGCTGTGATGGGAGCATCAGAGAGTGTCCTGGATGAAGAGCTGTTAAGGATGGGCCTGAAAGACTGGCAGGATTGGAGGCACAAGAATGGAGATGAGGATTTTAGACAGAAGCAGAGACCCAGAGGTGCTTTGGGCAGTGTGGGGCTGGGACATGCCATCTGTAAAGGTGGAAATTGGAAGGTAGGGATGGAATACTTGTGTGGGTAAACTTGTGGATATCTTTGAAGAGGTGGGGCTGTCTGGGGGAAACAAGTTGTCCTATCAATATATCTTTCTGATGCCTGCAAGAAGTAAGCTCAGAGCAAGGAGGAAAAAGGCCTTGAGGAGCGTTAACCCAGAGTACACAGACTTGTGCGTGGGGTCCATTCCTCTTCCCAACTTGCTGTGCGTTCTTCAGAAAATTGCTTCCCTTCTCTTGTCCATGCTTCTTTGATCTGTGGCTAATGGAACACCATTCTTGACTTACTTATTACACAGGGTGCCATGACATTCAAAGCAGATGGTGGATCTGAAATTATTTTGTGAACTATGAGATTCCACATAATATAGGAAGTCATTATTATTCTTTTCTGAACCTGGGGAATAGGAGGAAGATTTAATCATATTCCCCTGCTCATAATATAAAAATACATTATTACTATGATGAGATGTCCAGGGTGTGTGTGTGTGTGTGTGTGTGTTTTGGGGGTGGAGGTAAGAATGCTGTCACACTGCCATCACCCGAGGTAGACATGGCACAAAGATGGGGTTTGGACTGGCTGATTCAGGGATCTTTTGCAAGCCTGCTATAAATCCTGCATATGCCAGAGTCCAGACCAGTGTGGGATACTGCAGGGCTGAAAATTTGTGGGCGGCAAGAGAAATACCTGTCAGGATGATTGAGGGCAGTTCCCACCATAGAGAGGTGAAAGGAATCAAAATATGAAACCACTTAAAAGTTTCTGAATGCTAGATATGCAATTATTGAGTGTCTAATGTGCCACTAAACCCAGGGTCCTGGAGTGTGAATGCTTAAAACATGGCCTTTGTAGACAGTCACTGTGCTTAGCATTTATTCCGGAGGTAATTTTTTGCTTTAATGTATAATTTGGTTTGCTTCAAACCATGGGGTCACTTTCCAACAGTATTGCATCAATTCTTTGTCCTGGTAAGGACACATTCCATCAGGTCAGGGACACATGCTGGTTCTTCAGTGAAATCTTTGAAGATCCTAAGGAAGCCCTCAAAAAAAAAAAAAAAGAAGAAAAAAAAGAGTCATCACCTTTTGAAGAGAGGGCTGGCTTATGAGGGAGAGCTTCTTATTTAGCAAATACTTGGTTACCTAGTACTTTTAGGGGATTGGGTAATATTCTGCGTACTCTGTTAATATGAATATTCCTAATGTACAAAATGATCTTGGGAGGTTCAGTTATATCCATTTTATAGATGAGGAAACCGAGGCAGAAGGGTTGAGTAACGTGGCCAAGGTCTTTCAGCTGAGACCAGAACCTAGGCTGTCTGGCTCTAAGGTCTGTGCGTTCAGCCAATATGCTGTGCTGCTTCTTCATGGCTTTGAGCAAAAAGAGTCTTAGCTGCAAATTAAATATTTGATGTTGGTAACCATGAGTCTGTGATAAAGTTTCAAATTTCGCTTGTCATCAGTCCCCTTGGGGCTTCCTTCCATCTCTGGGGATGGCTAGGCTGGCTGGCTCTGCTTCTCTGTTCAGAATTCTGGAGGGACCTTGGTGTTCTGGCCTTCCTCATGTGGCTTCGGGGAATGGAAACTGGCAAGGGGGACTGCCAAGGCATAGCCTGGGGGTCATCTTCAGAAGCCTCCCTGCTTGCTTTGTACAGCCTGGGCACTGTGCTGTACTTGCATCTTGCATGCATATTAATGTAAGCTGATTTTCATGTAACAAGAGAAGTTTTGGGGCTGTCAAAGCCACACAGAAGATACTTAAGATCATAAAGACCCCTGTGCTGTTTCCTCTAAGGAGCTGTGGCTGGAGTTCAGCTGTCCTGTCACTGGAGGTATCCTTTGCCCTCTGGGCTTAGGTGTCTCCATCTTCCAAGAATATGGAAAAAATGATTCCTATGTTCCTTTAGGCTCTCAAATTCTGAGAGTCAGGAGAGTGCAGTGTCTGTCACTGTGGAAGAGCCTGGTTGCCCAGGTTTGAATCCCAGTACCATCCATGACCAGCTGTGTGACCTTGGGCAAGTTTCTCAGCATCTCTGTGCCTCAGCTTCTGCAACTGTGAACTGGGAACCATCATGGCATTTTATCACAGTATCATTCTAAGGATTGAAAGAGTAAACAGTGCCTAGCATAGAATGAGTGCCTTGTGTTAGCTCATTACTGTTCTGTGGCCATTAGCTTCACTTTCCTATATCATCATCAACTTTGTTGTTGTGATGGCCACCATTTTGGTGGGGCTTGTGGGGCAGGTACTCACAGTGACTCTGGAAGGCCCATCTGGTTTAACCCATTTTCTGAGTGGGGAAAAAAAGGGTTAGGGAGGTTAGGCGACCTTCCTGAGATTACACTGCCGAGAAATGACAGAGCTGGGATTTGAGCATGAGTTTTTCTGATCCTGTGGCTCAGGCCCCTCGCCACTGTCCAAGTGTTGCATACTTCCACTTCCTGGCTCCCTTACTATGCATTGCTTGGAAACAGGGACTGCCCAGTCCCAAGTGTGGTTGAATTATGCCTTTGCAGAGGCCAATGCTTATCAGCAACTTAAATAAAACTGGTTTGGCCTCGTGTTCCGTGTGCTCCTCTGCAAGTCGATTTATGGTCTCTGAGGCCTTCTGGTTCTCAGAAGCTTTGGCTTTTTAATTTTATCTCCTCCAAACTTACCTCGGGCCTTCATCCTTGCAGTCCTGCCTGTGTGCTGGGCCAGAGGGAGTTGGAACCCACACCATTGGATTTATGCTGTCTGGAAGTAGAGCCTAGGGCCTCCAACCTCCTCAGCTGGCAGCCTGCCACCCGCACCCCAGAGGGATCAGGGGCCGCCTCTGTCCCCACATAAGAACTGTGATGAGCTTCCCTGCTCCCTGCAATGCACTGGATTCCAGCCCTCTCCAGCCAGCCTCTTGGGGGTAGGGGAGGTGAGGGATTGTCTGGCCTTCTCAGTGCATCTGGATCTGGAAGGGCCCTGTTTAGTATTCCGGGCAGGCATGCTGGGCTTCTGGCCTTACACAGGCAGAGCTGTGGATGGGGGGTGGGAGCCTGCTGGGCTGGGGAGCTGGCCAGGAGTGGAGGAAGCCCCTCTGTCAGGAGCCCCAGGGGGAGGAGGGGCCCAGCTGCTGAATGGGGCACAGAGCTCCTGCGTGAGGATTAGGCCTCACTTGCCAGCAGGCTCTTCCCAAAGCCGAATCCCCAAGGATGTTTCTGTGCTGTCACTCAGGGGATCACCAGCCCTTCCTCACGTGCTGGGCTCTCTTAAGAAAGGAGCCTGTGAGCCTAGAGGTTCTGATACTGTTAAGGAGAGAAGGCAAATGATCCCATCCCTGCCTGAAGTCAGGTGGTGGGAAGCTTTCAATCTAAAGCGCCAAGTAGGGTTGGAGAAAGAGGAAAAGAGGAGGGAGAGGGAGAAAAGGAAAATGGAGAGACACAGAGAGTGAGGGAGCAAGGCGGGGAGAGAGAGTAGAAGAAGGGGAAATAGGGAGAGGCAGAGAAGAGAGCAAGAGAGAGGGGAGACCAGGAGAGAGAGAGGGAAAGAGAAGGGAGAGAGGGAGAGAGGAGGTAGGTTGGAGGAGAGAAAAAGGGAGAGGAGAGAGGTGGGGAGAGAGAGGGGGAGAGAGAGAGAGGGAGGGTGGAGAGGAGGAGAGAGAGAAGAGATGAGAGAGAGGGGGAGAGAGAGAAGGTGGGTGGGGAAGAGAAACAGGGAGGAGAGAGGTGTGGGAGAGAGAGAAAAAAGAGGGAGAGAGTGGAGAAAGGAGAGAGAGAAGAGAGACAGGAGTGAAAGAGGGAGAGAGGGAGCGAGAGAAGGTGGGTGGGGGAGAGAAAGAGGGGGAGAAGAGAGGTGGGGGAGAGAGGGGAAAAGAGAGAGAGGAAGGGTGGAAAGAGAAGGAGAGAGAGAAGAGAGATGGGAGAGAGAGGGAGAGAGAGAAGGAGGGGGAGGAGAGAGGTGGGGGAGAGAGGAAAAGAGAGGGAGAGGGTGGAGAGAGAAGGAGAGGGAGAAAAGAGCAGAGAGAGGGGAAGAAACAGAGAGAGAGGAAGCAGGGAGAGGGGAGAGAGGGGAGAGACAAAGAGAAGAGAGGTGGGAGATAGGGAGAGAAATCTGTTGGGGAGAGAGAGAGAGAGAGAAGAGAGATGAAAAGAGAGGCGAGAACAAGGGAGGAGAAAGGTAGGGTGAGAGATAGCTGGGGCGGGGGGCGGCTGGGAAAATTTACAGGGTGGGTGGGAGGCCATGCAGACATGTCCAGCCACATGGGGCCTTCTGGTTTGAGTGTCCAGAAACACAAACGTGGGCCCTAGGCCTTGGGTGTGACCACAGGTGCTGAATTCTGATCCCCGTCTGGCCACTAACTCTGAGTCACTTAACCTCCACACTCTTTAGTTCTCAACTGTAAAACTGAAAAATAATAATAATGATTTACCTCTCAGTGCTGGTGGGAGAAATTACTAATGGCAGGTGACAGGGTGAAAGTACAATGTATCACTGGGTGTGAAACTGCTTGATGACAGGCCACCCTGCAAGTGGCACTCAGGAACCAGAGTCTGGGGTGTACCAACCCAGCTCCTAGATGGAAATGGGCTTTGTCTCTCCCAGGGCAGAGGTGGCTGGTGTGAAAGCTGTCTCCAAGGCTCCCAAATTGGCATGACACTCAATATCCAAAATGCAGAAAGAGCTCCCCAGACACTGGCCCTGCTCTTTTTGGTGGCTGGAGGCCTTTGCACACCCCTGTTTCCCTTGCTGCTCATGCCTTTCCCCCTGAATACCTGATCATCCCTCAAAGTTCAGCTTAAGCATCCCCTTCTCCTAGAAATCTAACCTGCCTCATCTTCTTCCATACTCTGTGTGGAGCCCCTTTCCACAGCCCGTCTGTAATCCTGCATCCATTTGTTAGCACTCATTATGTGCGGGACACTGTTCTAAATGCTGGAGATGCAGCCATGTGTGGACAGATGAGGCCCCTTGAAGCTCCCGTAGTCACAGGGAAGCCAAGCAATAAACACCTAAGGTGATAAATAAAGAGAAGAGGCCTGGTGTGGTGGCTCACGCATGTAATCCCAGCACTTTGGGAGGCTGAGGTGGGCAGATCACCTGAGGTCAGGAATTCGAGACCAGCCTGACCAACATGGAGAAAGCTCATCTCTGCTAAAAATACAAAATTAGCTGGGTGTGGTGGCACATGCCTATAATCCCAGCTACTCGGGAGGCTGAGGCCGGAGAATCACTTGAACCTGGGAGGCAGAGGTTGTGGTGAGCTGAGATCATGCCATTGCACTCCAGCCTGGGCAACAAGAGTGAAACTCTATCTCAAAAAAAAAAAAAAAAAAAAAAAAAAAAAAAAAAGGCAGTGGCTCACACCTGTAATCCCAGCACTTTGGGAGGCCAAGGTGGGTGGATCACAAGGTTAAGAGATGGAGATCATCCTGACTAACATGGTGAAACCCTGTCTTTACTAAAAATACAAAAATTAGGTGGGCATGGTGGTGCATGCCTGTAGTCCCAGCTACTTGGGAAGCTGAAGCAGGAGAAAGCTTGAACCCAGGAGATTGCAGTGAGCTGAGATCGCACTCAGTGAGTTTCTGAGTGAGCTGAGATCGCACCACTGTACTCCAGCATAGTGACAGAGCAAGACTCCATCTCAAAAAGAAAAGAAAAAAAAAGTAAAGAGAAAAAAGAGAATTGTGGGGAAGTGTCTGAAGGAAAGGAACAGGATAGCGGGAGAGAATGATGGGGACACGGCTCATTTTTAATGGTGGCCTTTGGGGAGGGTTTCCCTGAAGAAGTGGAATTTAGGCTGAATCTTGAAGGATGGGAAGGAGGAAGGCTTGCGGGAACCCCAGAAAACAGCATTCCAGGAAGGGGGAACAGCCAGCACAGGGTCCCAGACATGGAAGAGTAGCTAGGTGTGTTCAGGGACCTGAGAGGAATATTGTCATAGCTGGTACATACTGGGTCGGGGAAAGAGTGGGACAGGGCCATGGTTAGGGGTTTCAATTTCATTCCATAAGTACAATGGGAAGCCAGTGGAGCACTGGAGCAGGGAAGTGACATGAAGTGATAACTTGCCGAGGATCACTCTGGCTGCTCTTGGAAAATAGATCAGAGGGATCTGGAAGACACTGGAAGACTGGGCCCAGAATGGACTTAACAGACTGACCTGTTGTGTGTGTGCATGCATGTGAGCATACACCTGTGCGTTCACAAGGCTTCATGTTGGTAAGTTCTAGACATTGGATTTTCTCAAATTCTTTTCCCTTCTGGGAAAACATTCCTATTTGCAAAAGCTGAACAAGTTATTGGGAGATTTGGAAGAAGGGAGTAGAAACAGTCCAAGGTACACCTGAAACTTTCTTGGATGTTTGGAAGACTTTGAAGATATGCACATTATGAAGCTGAAGTAAACTTTTGGGTGTTTAACACCCACCTGCCCTGATGCCTGAAAAGAGATTTATGTATTTTATGAGGTGGAAAAAGTACTGAAGTTTAGAGTTCATAAGCACATAACATAAATGGGATGTCCATCAATCTCTCCTCCTCGATACAGCCCCTGACTTAAGGTTTTCTTTTAATGTTTGTTTTTGTGTAAACGATACTTGCTTGTTATGTAAGATTTGAAAAGTGACCATCTAATAATGAACCTTCCTTGGGATTCTGTCAACCAAGGGCACCCACTATTAGCACTTGGTATCTCTTTTTCTCTATATTTAGTTATTGAAATGTACAGTGTAATTGCATGTGTGTTAAATTGTCTAAGCTTGTCTTCCCACACAACATTATAGGGGGGGCGGAGCAAGATGGCCAAATAGGAACAGCTCCAGTCTCCAACTCCCAGCGCGAGCGACACAGAAGACCGGTGATTTCTGCATTTTCAACTGAGGTACTGGGTTCATCTCACTGGGGAGTGCCAGACGATCGGTGCTGGTCAGCTGCTGCAGCCCGACCAGCGAGAGCTGAAGCAGGGCGAGGCATCGCCTCACCTGGGAAGCGCAAGGGGGAAGGGAATCCCTTTTCCTAGCCAGGGGAACTGAGACACACAACACCTGGAAAATCGGGTAACTCCCACCCCAATATTGCGCTTTAAGCAAACAGGCACGCCAGGAGATCATATCCCACACCTGGCCGGGAGGGTCCCACGCCCACGGAGCCTCCCTCATTGCTAGCACAGCAGTCTGTGATCTACCGGCAAGGCAGCAGCGAGGCTGGGGGAGGGGCGCCCGCCATTGCTGAGGCTTAAGTAGGTAAACAAAGCTGCTGGGAAGCTCCAACTGGGTGGTGCTCACAGCAGCTCAAGGAAACCTGCCTGTCTCTGTAGACTCCACCTCTGGGGACAGGGCACAGCTACACAACAACAACAACAACAACAAAGCAGCAGAAACCTCTGCAGACGCAAACGACTCTGTCTGACAGCTTTGAAGAGAGCAGTGGATCTCCCAACACGGAGGTTGAGATCTGAGAAGGGACAGACTGCCTGCTCAAGTGGGTCCCTGACCCCTGAGTAGCCTAACTGGGAGACATCCCCCACTAGGGGCAGTCTGACACCCCACACCTCACAGGGTGGAGTACACCCCTGAGAGGAAGCTTCCAAAGCAAGAATCAGACAGGTACACTCGCTGTTCAGAAATATTCTATCTTCTGCAGCCTCTGCTGCTGATACCCAGGCAAACAGGGTCTGGAGTGGACCTCAAGCAATCTCCAACAGACCTACAGCTGAGGGTCCTGACTGTTAGAAGGAAAACTATCAAACAGGAAGGACACCTACACCAAAACCCCATCAGTACATCACCATCATCAAAGACCAGAGGCAGATAAAACCACAAAGATGGGGAAAAAGCAGGGCAGAAAAGCTGGAAATTCAAAAAACAAGAGCGCATCTCCCCCGGCAAAGGAGCGCAGCTCATCGCCAGCAACGGATCAAAGCTGGACGGAGAATGACTTTGACGAGATGAGAGAAGAAGGCTTCAGTCCATCAAATTTCTCAGAGCTAAAGGAGGAATTACGTACCCAGCGCAAAGAAACTAAAAATCTTGAAAAAAAAGTGGAAGAATTGACGGCTAGACTAATTAATGCAGAGAAGGTCATAAACGAAATGAAAGAGATGAAAACCATGACACGAGAAATACGTGACAAATGCACAAGCTTCAGTAACCGACTCGATCAACTGGAAGAAAGAGTATCAGCGATTGAGGATCAAATGAATGAAATGAAGCGAGAAGAGAAACCAAAAGAAAAAAGAAGAAAAAGAAATGAACAAAGCCTGCAAGAAGTATGGGATTATGTAAAAAGACCAAATCTACGTCTGATTGGGGTGCCTGAAAGTGAGGGGGAAAATGGAACCAAGTTGGAAAACACTCTTCAGGATATCATCCAGGAGAACTTCCCCAACCTAGTAGGGCAGGCCAACATTCAAATCCAGGAAATACAGAGAACGCCACAAAGATACTCCTCGAGAAGAGCAACTCCAAGACACATAATTGCCAGATTCACCAAAGTTGAAATGAAGGAAAAAATCTTAAGGGCAGCCAGAGAGAAAGGTCGGGTTACCCACAAAGGGAAGCCCATCAGACTCACAGCAGATCTCTCGGCAGAAACTCTACAAGCCAGAAGAGAGTGGGGGCCAATATTCAACATCCTTAAAGAAAAGAATTTTAAACCCAGAATTTCATATCCAGCCAAACTAAGTTTCATAAGTGAAGGAGAAATAAAATCCTTTACAGATAAGCAAATGCTTAGAGATTTTGTCACCACTAGGCCTGCCTTACAAGAGACCCTGAAGGAAGCACTCAACATGGAAAGGAACAACCGGTAGCAGCCATTGCAAAAACATGCCAAAATGTAAAGACCATCGAGGCTAGGAAGAAACTGCATCAACTAACGAGCAAAATAACCAGTTAATATCATAATGGCAGGATCAAGTTCACACATAACAATCTTAACCTTAAATGTAAATGGACTGAATGCTCCAATGAAAAGACACAGACTGGCAAACTGGATAAAGAGTCAAGACCCATCAGTCTGCTGTATTCAGGAGACCCATCTCACACGCAGAGACATACATAGGCTCAAAATAAAGGGATGGAGGAAGATTTACCAAGCAAATGGAGAACAAAAAAAAGCGGGGGTTGCAATCCTAGTCTCTGATAAAACAGACTTTAAACCATCAAAGATCAAAAGAGACAAAGAAGGCCATTACATAATGGTAAAGGGATCAATTCAACAGGAAGAGCTAACTCTCCTAAATATATATGCACCCAATACAGGAGCACCCAGATTCATAAAGCAAGTCCTTAGAGACTTACAAAGAGACTTAGACTCCCATACAATAATAATGGGAGACTTCAACACTCCACTGTCAACATTAGACAGATCAACCAGACAGAAAGTTAACAAGGATATCCAGGAATTGAACTCATCTCTGCAGCAAGCAGACCTAATAGACATCTATAGAACTCTCCACCCCAAATCAACAGAATATACATTCTTCTCAGCACCACATCATACTTACTCCAAAATTGACCATATAATTGGAAGTAAAGCACTCCTCAGCAAATGTACAAGAACAGAAATTATAACAAACTGTCTCTCAGACCACAGTGCAATCAAACTAGAACTCAGGACTAAGAAACTCAATCAAAACCGCTCAACTACATGGAAACTGAACAACCTGCTCCTGAATGACTACTGGGTACATAACGAAATGAAGGCAGAAATAAAGATGTTCTTTGAAACCAATGAGAACAAAGATACAACATACCAGAATCTCTGGGACACATTTAAAGCAGTGTGTAGAGGGAAATTTACAGCACTAAATGCCCACAAGAGAAAGCAGGAAAGATCAAAAATTGACACTCTAACATCGCAATTAAAAGAACTAGAGAAGCAAGAGCAAACACATTCGAAAGCTAGCAGAAGGCAAGAAATAACTAAGATCAGAGCAGAACTGAAGGAGATAGAGACACAAAAAACCCTCCAAAAAATCAATGAATCCAGGAGTTGGTTTTTTGAAAAGATCAACAAAATTGACAGACCACTAGCAAGACTAATAAAGAAGAAAAGAGAG
Source organism: Theropithecus gelada (assembly GCF_003255815.1). NCBI lineage: Eukaryota > Metazoa > Chordata > Mammalia > Primates > Cercopithecidae > Theropithecus > Theropithecus gelada. The sequence continues at coordinate 59,575,437 of NC_037678.1, forward strand.
AAGAATCAAATCGACGCAATTAAAAATGATAAAGGGGATATCACCACCGACCCCACAGAAATACAAACTACCATCAGAGAATACTATAAACACCTCTACGCAAATAAACTGGAAAACCTAGAAGAAATGGATAATTTCCTGGACACTTACACTCTTCCAAGACTAAACCAGGAAGAAGTTGAATCCCTGAATAGACCAATAGTAGGCTCTGAAATTGAGGCAATAATTAATAGCCTACCAACCAAAAAAAGTCCAGGACCAGATGGATTCACAGCTGAATTCTACCAGAGGTATAAGGAGGAGTTGGTACCATTCCTTCTGAAACTATTCCAATCAATAGAAAAAGAGGGAATCCTCCCTAACTCATTTTATGAGGCCAACATCATCCTGATACCAAAGCCTGGCAGAGACACAACAAAAAAAGAGAATTTTAGACCAATATCCCTGATGAACATCGATGCAAAAATCCTCAATAAAATACTGGCAAACCGGATTCAACAACACATCAAAAAGCTTATCCACCATGATCAAGTGGGCTTCATCCCTGGGATGCAAGGCTGGTTCAACATTCGCAAATCAATAAACATAATCCAGCATATAAACAGAACCAAAGACAAGAACCACATGATTATCTCAATAGATGCAGAAAAGGCTTTTGACAAAATTCAACAGCCCTTCATGCTAAAAACGCTCAATAAATTCGGTATTGATGGAACGTACCTCAAAATAATAAGAGCTATTTATGACAAACCCACAGCCAATATCATACTGAATGGGCAAAAACTGGAAAAATTCCCTTTGAAAACTGGCACAAGACAGGGATGCCCTCTCTCACCACTCCTATTCAACATAGTGTTGGAAGTTCTGGCTAGGGCAATTAGGCAAGAGAAAGAAATCAAGGGTATTCAGTTAGGAAAAGAAGAAGTCAAATTGTCCCTCTTTGCAGATGACATGATTGTATATTTAGAAAACCCCATTGTCTCAGCCCAAAATCTCCTTAAGCTGATAAGCAACTTCAGCAAAGTCTCAGGATACAAAATTAATGTGCAAAAATCACAAGCATTCTTATACACCAATAACAGACAAACACAGAGCCAAATCATGAATGAACTTCCATTCACAATTGCTTCAAAGAGAATAAAATACCTAGGAATCCAACTTACAAGGGATGTAAAGGACCTCTTCAAGGAGAACTACAAACCACTGCTCAGTGAAATAAAAGAGGACACGAACAAATGGAAGAACATACCATGCTCATGGATAGGAAGAATCAATATCGTGAAAATGGCCATACTGCCCAAGGTAATTTATAGATTCAATGCCATCCCCATCAAGCTACCAATGAGTTTCTTCACAGAATTGGAAAAAACTGCTTTAAAGTTCATATGGAACCAAAAAAGAGCCCGCATCTCCAAGACAATCCTAAGTCAAAAGAACAAAGCTGGAGGCATCACGCTACCTGACTTCAAACTATACTACAAGGCTACAGTAACCAAAACAGCATGGTACTGGTACCAAAACAGAGATATAGACCAATGGAACAGAACAGAGTCCTCAGAAATAATACCACACATCTACAGCCATCTGATCTTTGACAAACCTGAGAGAAACAAGAAATGGGGAAAGGATTCCCTATTTAATAAATGGTGCTGGGAAAATTGGCTAGCCATAAGTAGAAAGCTGAAACTGGATCCTTTCCTTACTCCTTATACGAAAATTAATTCAAGATGGATTAGAGACTTAAATGTTAGACCTAATACCATAAAAATCCTAGAGGAAAACCTAGGTAGTACCATTCAGGACATAGGCATGGGCAAAGACTTCATGTCTAAAACACCAAAAGCAACGGCAGCAAAAGCTAAAATTGACAAATGGGATCTAATTAAACTAAAGAGCTTCTGCACAGCAAAAGAAACTACCATCAGAGTGAACAGGCAACCTACAGAATGGGAGAAAATTTTTGCAATCTACTCATCTGACAAAGGGCTAATATCCAGAACCTACAAAGAACTCAAACAAATTTACAAGAAAAAAACAAACAACCCCATCAAAAAGTGGGCAAAGGATATGAACAGACATTTCTCAAAAGAAGACATTCATACAGCCAACAGACATATGAAAAAATGCTCATCATCACTGGCCATCAGAGAAATGCAAATCAAAACCACAATGAGATACCATCTCACACCAGTTAGAATGGCAATCATTAAAAAGTCAGGAAACAACAGGTGCTGGAGAGGATGTGGAGAAATAGGAACACTTTTACACTGTTGGTGGGATTGTAAACTAGTTCAACCATTATGGAAAACAGTATGGCGATTCCTCAAGGATCTAGAACTAGATGTACCATATGACCCAGCCATCCCATTACTGGGGATATACCCAAAGGATTATAAATCATGCTGCTATAAAGACACATGCACACGTATGTTTATTGCAGCACTATTCACAATAGCAAAGACTTGGAATCAACCCAAATGTCCATCAGTGACAGATTGGATTAAGAAAATGTGGCACATATACACCATGGAATACTATGCAGCCATAAAAAAGGATGAGTTTGCGTCCTTTGTAGGGACATGGATGCAGCTGGAAACCATCATTCTTAGCAAACTATCACAAGAACAGAAAACCAAACACCGCATGTTCTCACTCATAGGTGGGAACTGAACAATGAGATCACTTGGACTCAGGAAGGGGAACATCACACACCGGGGCCTATCATGGGGAGGGGAGAGGGAGGAGGGATTGCATTGGGAGTTATACCTGATGTAAATGACGAGTTGATGGGTGCAGCAGAGCAACATGGCACAAGTATACATATGTAACAAACCTGCACGTTATGCACATGTACCCTACAACTTAAAGTATAATAATAATAAATAAATAAATAAATAAATAAATAAAGAAAGAAAGAAAGAAAGAAAGAAAAAAAAAAACATTATAAAGCATTCACTCATTGTATCAGTCAGTATGGGCTAGGTTAGGCAGCAGTAACAAATAATCCCCAGATCTCAGAGCCTTTACACAAGGAAGGTTTTATTTCTCGTCACTCTCATGTCTATTACAGTGAACTGGCGCCTCCGCTGTGGGTCCTCTTTACTTGGCAACCCATGAAAATGGAACAACTATTATCTGTTATGTTGCTGGAAAGGAAGAAGAAGGAGGAAAGAAAACTCTGGAGTGTCTTGCATCAAAATTCACATGTTTTAACATGGAAGTGAGATATCACTTTCACTTCAGTTTATTGGGCAGAACTAGTCACATGGTTGCACCCAACCACATAGGGGCCAAAAAGTGTGATTCCATCTTATGCTTGGGAAGCTGAGAGCCAAAAACATTTAGTGAGCAGTGCTAATGTCTACCTAGTATTTGTGTCTCTCCTTAACACAGTTACCATTACAAAATATTAAATGTATGTGGAAAATACAGTTCTAAATACTACAATGCATATTTCTCATTTTATATCCTGGGACTTTTCTGTATCTGGCATCTGGGAAGCCTCCTTCACAGACATTCTGATGTAATGGACATCTGGAAATGCCAGATCCGTGGGGCAGCCCTTGATCAATGGGGGATGGAAGCCAATGAATACATATTCTCATCTTCCTTCCCCCAGGCAGATAATTCTCAGAGTGGGATAGAGTCTCGTTTGTCCCCCATGGGGATCCGCTGTGTGCTGCACTCCTGGATTGATTTTTCTTTACGTTGCTGTTCCACTCTTCCCAGTTCGCCGTACTGTCACTTGGAATCACTTCCCCAAATACACCACCTTCCCATGTGTCCTTGTCGTATGCTGAGTTTTTTGAGAAAACCCAGGCAAGACAGGCATGGATGTCTCTGCAGCAAGAATCGTACCCCTTAAAAGTCCTAGGAACCATGGTGAGATGAATTTGCTTTCTCGATCATTCCATCAGTTGCTAGACTCAGGGCATGTTATGTTTGATTTTGCTTGCCTCTGACCTTATTGTACAGCTTCTTATTTTCTAATTGTCATTTGTTTTTCTTGTGAGTGGAGGAAGCAGATGTCTTCTTCACTGAATCACGAATATCTCACGGTTGTTCAATTGCACACTTTGTGAAGTGCTCTCCTACCTTCCTCCTGGGCCCACAACCTCACCATCATCTTGGGGCTGCTCTTCTTGCTGTCCTGGAATTCTTCTATTTCTAGAATCCCCTACCTTCTTTTATTCTTGTATTCCTTTTCCTTTTGTCTCAGTCTATTCCTAATTTCATAAAATAATAGATATGTGGAAAACTTTTTGTTCTTAAAGGCTGAAAAAAAAGCTCTTTTTCATTCTCACTGTGTGTGTGTGTGTGTGTGTGTGTGTGAGAGAGAGAGAGAGAAAGCTAGAGTCAAAATAATTTTCTCCTTGACATTTCAAAGTACATCCAGTCGACTTCTAACGTTCAGTATTGCTAATTAGCTCAGTACTTAAAATCCCTATTCCTTCATGGATTACCTGTTTTGTCTGCATGCCACTTCTCTCAACACACATACACTAGAAGATTTCAGGGTTTGGTTTTTTTTTTTTTTTTTTGAGATGGAATCTCTGTCACCCAGGCTGGAGTGCAGTGGTGCCATCTCAGCTCACTGCAACCTCCGCTTTTCAGGTTCAAGTGATTCTCCTGCCTCAGCCTCCCCAGTAGCTGGAACTACAGGTGCCCACCACCACATGGGCTAATTATTTTTGTATTTTTAGTAGAGACGGGGCTTCACCATGTTGGCTAGGGTGGTCTTGAACTCCTGACCTCAAGTGATCTGCCTGCCTTGGCCTCCCAAAGTTCTGGGATTACAGGTGTGAGCCACCATGCCCAGCCAGGATTTTGTTAAAGGTATTTTTCATTTGTCCTGTTTGGCACTCGATGGACACTTAGTATTTTCTTGCTTTCTTCAATTCTGTGGTGTATATATTTTTGGTAATTATTTCCTCCTCTTTATTTTCTCTATTATCTCTCTAGAGCATCTAGTAGATGGGTATTTGTTTCATGGTATAGCCTTTCATGTGTCTGTTACTTTGTCTGTGTTTTCTAAATATTTCTCCTTGCTCTATATTCTAGGAAATGGCTTTAATTTTTTATTTCAGCTTTTCTATTGATATTTTTTTCCTTTGGCATTCATTTTAGCAGGCATATTCTTAATTTCTGTAAATTTGTTACCTCTAAGTTTTAATTGCTTCTGAAAAATAGTCACCTATTCTTGTTCTATGTGTGTAAAATCTCCTTCAGTATCTTGGAATATAGTATTAAGGATTCTGTGAAAGTTCTTAAGTTTGTTTCTGGATTCTCTATTTTCCCTGGAGTCAGTTTTATGGGTTCAGCTCTCTTCTTTCTTTGGTATTGTTTGCCTTCACCAGGATTAATGATTTGGTTGTTTATTCATTTTAGGAATGTAGAACTAGGTGGTGGCACAGATTGCTGAGTAGTTTTGTTTGTCCACAGGCAGGTGAGTTGAGTGGCAGATTTCACTTGGACATTTGTGGAACAAAAGCAGGCAACCTGTGCTGCTCCTCATGCTAAGCCAAAGAGGAGCATATTTTGGGGGTGATAATCCCCACTCTGGAAATGTAAGCACCTTCTTGGAAGATTGTTAAGGATCCTTAGAGATTATATTTCCCGTTTCAGCCTGGGAAAATGCATTTGCTGCTCTTGGGGGAAGAGGTGAGAAGTGATTGGGAGGCCAGCCCATGGACTCTTCCTGCAGACACTCTTCACCATTGGTGCCCTTCCTCCAACTCCTGGTATCTGTATCCACCCATGCTGGTGCTTCCATGATGGGAAACAGCTTCTTCCTCCTCACCATTCCAGCTCCCTCTCCTTCTCCATTTGCCCTGGTTCTGCTACCAGCACCACCTTACCTGGCTTCTGTTTTATCAGTTCACAGTGATTTTATGATATTGTCCCACTTGTAGTTATTTACTGTGATATCAGTGAGTTTTGGGAGGAAGTGGGAGGTGAACACACATCTTCAGCTGGTCTTCACAAACTGTTCATTGGAATCATGACTTGAAACCTGCAGTTTATATTAGCAATGCCTCGTTGTTGGAAGTTTAATTGTTTTCTGATTTTCTCCTCTCAGACCGTGAGGAGCCTCTGTATGTGAGTGACTTATTATTATTTCTTTGGGATTGATAGCCAGAAGTTGAATGAGGTTAAATATAATGATAAAGAGAAGAGTTCACACCCTTAGTGTAGCATTTAGTAGCTGGTGGTTTTGAGTAAGTTGTTTAGTATCTCTGAGCCTTAGTTCCTCATTTATTAGTTGGGGATAATAATAGTCTTATTCATAAGATTGGGTGCATGGGTTGAAATCAATAAATAAGTAATGCATATTCTATGGTATTTGGCCTTCAAATAGGATTTCAATTAGTAACAGTTGCTATTATTATTATTATCCATTATTTTATCCTCACAGCAGGGAGGGATTAATAACTCTATTTTATGAGTGAGAAAACCAGACGTAGAGAATTTGTCACTTTCTCCAGCTGTTGCTCCCTTCTACCTGCCTAGCTACTTGCATAGAAGTCAGGATCTAGAATCTAGAATCTCTAGATTCCAGGATTGCTCTAGAATCTGGACAGATTCAGAGTGAGAAGTTCTTCCCTGGATGACGAAAGTTCCAGACTTAATTTATTATTCAGAGGTGAACATTTTTCCATGATGGATGTTCTGAAAGTCTCTCAGATCCACTGGTAACAAGCAAGGTGTGCAGACCACAAAAGATGGGCCCGGCATGTGCTGGAGGATGGGTTGGGCAGAGGGTTTGAGCACATGGGTCATCAAGCTCTGTCTGGGTGACCCTGCTGGGGAATCTCTAGGGCAGTCGAGTCAGAGTTAAAGGGCCAAAAGTGGGAATTAGAATTCAGAACCATCTCGACCCAGAGTCTGTACTTTTCTGATGGTGTTTAGAAGTTGAATCACTCCTAGCAGTGAACTTGGTGTAGCCACGCAGGGCACTCAGTAAATATTTGTACAATGAACAGGTGCAGGAGTGGATTCATGATGATGTTGGAAAGGAAGACTCACTTTTGGAAGCTCAACTTTTGGAATGCTTTCAGAGCCAGTTTTCAACACACACACACCCCAAAGTAAAGCCTAACACAATATAACATTTTGGAGGTCTTTTTTTGAGAAATTTTCTCAGTGAGGTTGTTTTGCTTTTGAACTAAGATGGTATTCACGTTGACTACTGATCCGATTGCAGTTCAGTCAACAATAGGTTTAAATTTTTTTAATTGGCACATAATAACTGTACATATTTATAGAGCACATAGTGATGTTTCAGTATAATGTGTAGTGGTCAGATCCAGGTAATTAGTATATCCATCATCTCAACTATTGATCATTTCTTTGTGTTGGGAATGTTCTGTATCCTCCTTCTAACTCTTTGAAACTAGAATATTTTATTGTTAAGTACAGCCATCTTACAGTAGTATGGAGTAGAACTTATTCCTCTTATCTAGCTGTAATTTTGTGTCCTTTAATAAATCTCACTCCCATCCCTTCTTTCCCTTCCCAGCCTTCAGTGTCCTCTGTGTTGTGCCCCCACTGAGTACCCTGCCCTGTGCTCGGGCCACAGAGCTCCTTGGGCCAGAGTTTGTGTCCTGGAGTAAAAGCTCATGGGTTAGAGCTTTTCTTTTAATACCATTGCCCTCCCTTTTGAAAGATGAAGATTCATCCCCCCTTTAATATATGAAGAAGGTATTGGGTGGCTCAGAGGCCCCTGAAAAGAACAATGTGAGCCGGGTACGGTAGCTCATGCCTGTAATCCTAGCACTTTGGGAGGCTGAGGCAGGCAGATCACTTGAGGTCAGGAGTTCGAGACCAACCTGGCCAACATGGTGAAACGCTGTCTCTTCTAAAAATGCAAAAATGAGCTGGGCATGGTGGCACATGCCTGTATTCCCAGCCTCTTGAGAGGCTGATATGGGAGGATCACTTGAACCTGAGAGGTGGAGGTTGCAGTGAGCCAAGATCGCACCACTGCATTCAGCCTGGGCGACCCTGTTTCCAAAAAAAAAAAGGACAATGTGAACAATGATAAAGAACCTGGTGGGTGGCCGGGCGCGGTGGCTCAAGCCTGTAATCCCAGCACTTTGGGAGGCCGAGACGGGCGGATCACGAGGTCAGGAGATCGAGACCATCCTGGCTAACACGGTGAAACCCCGTCTCTACTAAAAAAAAAATACAAAAAACTAGCCGGGCGAAGTGGCGGGCGCCTGTGGTCCCAGCTACTCGGGAGGCTGAGGCAGGAGAATGGCGTGAACCCGGGAGGCGGAGCTTGCAGTGAGCTGAGATCCGGCCACCGCACTCCAGCCTGGGCGACAGAGCCAGACTCAGTCTCAAAAAAAAGAACCTGGTGGGTGTGAGGCCACCAGCACCATTTTGAAGTATCAGTTCAATGTTAGTTAACAAACAAAATCAATGCAATGACATGGATAGCTCTTAAAAGATTAAGTGAAAGAAGCCAGACTCAAAAGCTACAGACTGTATGATTCCATTTCTATGACATTCTGGAAAAGAAAAAACTATAGAGACAGAAATTAGATTCATAATTCTGGAAAAGACAAAACTATACGGATGGAAATTAGATTCATGGTTGTCAGAGACTGGGGACATGGGGAGGGGTTCTCTGCAAAAGGGCATGAATTTAGGAAAGTGATGGGAACATTTTATATATTGATTATGGTGGTGCCCACACAATTGCATATGTTTGTCAAGATTCATAGAACTGTGCATCTACAAAGGGTGAATTTTGCTGTATCCAATAAACCCGGAATAAATTAAAATAAAACCAGTGACATTCCCTAATAGGCACATCTCTTGTACCCAGTTCTGCTGGCATTTACCTACATTTACTATTAGAAGAGCAATTCTTCCCTACCGACCCCCGGTTATAGCAGTAGGATTAGTAAGCTCTAAGCTTGCTAATTTTTATTGAATAACTTTGTATGGATATGACAACACAGAATCGTCCTTATTCACAGATTTAAAGTGTTTCTAGGCATTTTTGAATCCTCAAAGGAAGATTATGTTCAAAACGGTTTTAAGGTTGAATGTACTTTATTATTTTTTGGTCTTTTGAAAATTAGTAATTCACGCTTGGTGGCTTGGATGACTCCCTATTACTGAGTGCAAATTATTCATCAGGCCAAAGTACACAGTCCCCTCTAGTTAAAGGTTTTGCTTTGGCTCTTGATGTTAAAGTCATTTCTGAAGTAATTCAACACAGTACGTATGATCTTTAGCATAAAACGATGGCATATGATGTGCAGTTAAGTAATTCTTTTGTAAATGTTGCATTCTTTTTTTTTTTTTTTTTTTTTTTTGGAGACAGAGTCTCGCTTAGTCGCCCAGGCTGGAGTGCAGTGGTGCGATCTCGGCTCACTGCAAGCTCCGCCTCCCGGGTTCACGCCATTCTCCTGCCTCAGCCTCCCGAGTAGCTGGGACTACAGGCGCCCGCCGCCTCGCCCGGCTAATTTTTTGCATTTTTAGTAGAGACGGGGTTTCACCATGTTAGCCAGGATGGTCTCGACCTCCTGACCTCGTGATCCGCCCGCCTCGGCCTCCCAAAGTGCTGGGATTACAGGCGTGAGCCACCGCGCCCGGCCAAATGTTGCATTCTTAAAAGGATGTAGGGTGGGCTTACATGTGCAGTGTCATGGTGTAGAAGAAACATGACTCTGCTTGGGACTTTTTAGTTTTTTCTTGTTTTGGATTAGTTGAGTGAGGGCACTCTTGCCTCATTCTATTTGGACTTCAGTTGCCTGAGGCATCTATTTACAGCGGGTTGGTTGGCCCTTGTATACCTGTCTAGACAGAGGTGAGAAGTTTGGTGGTGGCAGGGAATAAAGATCAGGGAAAGAGCATTTGAGAGGGAAAATGAGTGCAGGGAAGGGAAGCTCTTTCCTTGGTCTTGCCCTCTAGATGCTTGTCTTGGGCGATCGTGTAATTCTTCGACCTCTGGTTCCATGTTCAATAACACCCAGAGTTGGTAAGTGACTGTTTCCTTGAAATGTCTTTCATCTTTCAGCTGTGGGGGGTGGGGAAGACAACTCTTTTCCAAATTCCTACAGGCCCTTCTGTGTGTTTGTCCCTTAGGATCCTTAGTGCTCTGTACTTTGGGTAGAGTGTTTGTTCTTAGATTGTAAACTCAAGGGGACACAGCAAGATGCCTGATATGGTTTGGCTGTATCCCCACCCAAATCTCATCTTGAACTGTAGCTCCCGTAATTCTCACATGTCATGGAAGGACGCGGTGGAATGTAATTGAATCATGGAGGAGGGTTTTTCCTGTGCTGTTCTTGTGATGGTGAATAAGTCTCGTGGGAACTGATGGTTTTATAAAAGGGGAGTTCCCCTGCACATGCTCTCTCTTGCCTGCCAGCATGTAAGATGTGACTTTTCCTCATTCACCTTCTGCCATGGCTGTGAGGCCTCCCAAGCCAGGTGGAACTGTGAGTCAATTAAACCTCTTTCCTTTATAAATTACCCAGTCTTGGGCATGTCTTTGTTAGGAGCTGAGAACAGACTAATACAATGCCTTACACATAGTTGGGGCTCAGATAATACTTGTTGAATGAATGTAGTTCAGCAAGATTCCCAGATTATATGCTAATAGAGTAGCATGTAAACAGTTTTGTGTAATGGGGTGGCTTTGTCATCCCTAGCCAAACACAAAACTGCTTGAATGTCATACACTTTGTAGAGTTTGGTGTAGGAGCCAAGGATGGTTGTAAAGGAATGAGATGTTTCTGGATAGCCTTGATGCTGGTCCAGGAAGCACTGTGGGAGGAATGTGGTGACAGCTGTACATCCATGCCTCCTGCCTGCTTTGAGGAAGGGCCCTGGAAGCTCTGCAGTTCTTCTCTGGAGTTTAATAAAACCAACAGTTACCCTGCAAGTCAATCTGGAGGCAAGTAATTTGTTCAGTAATTCAACAAAGCATATAAGATCTTTAGCAGAAGGGAACCTCTGGTACCTAATCGTCACTATTGGGAAATGTGAAGGTAGTTAAAGTAAGATTATATTAGCTGTAAAACACCTCATGGTATATTATTACTTTATTAAAATGAATTTGTTTATAAAAGCAAATACCTGTTGCTTATCAAAGAGAAAAATACAGAAAGGTAGAAAGAAGAAACGCCCATAATCCTGTCATCCAGAGACAGCCATATTTAATATTTTGTTGTATTTCCTTCTAATATTTTTGTTCTTTTTTCTACCTTAAGATAGGGTATATACATAAATTTCATATACTTATCTACATGCTTATTTTTTTCTGATTATAAAAATAGTAAGTGTACCTAGTAGAATGGATGTAATAACAAGAACAACAATAACAAATGATGGTTAAAAGCATGTAATGGCAAATGATATGGTTTAACTCTGTGTCCCCTCCAAATCTCATTTGGAATTGTAATCCCCACATGTTGAGGGAGGGACCTGGTGGCCTGTGATTGGATCATGGGGATGGTTTCCCCCATGCTGTTCTCATGATGGTGAGTGAGTTCTCACAAGATCTGATGCTTTAAAAGTGTTTGGCAGTTTCCCCATTGCTTGCTCTCTCTCCTACCATCATGTGAAGAAGGTTCTTGCTTCTCCTTTGCTTTCTGCCATGATTGTAAGTTTCCTGAGCCCTTCCCATCTATGCAGAACTGTGAGTCAATTAAACCCCTTTCCTTTATAAATTACCCCATCTCAAGTATGTCTTCATAGCAATGCAAAAATGGACTAATACAGCAAAGATATGGAGAAATTGGAACTCTCATACAGGACTGGTGAGGATGTACAATGGCATGGCCACATTGGAAAAACAGTTTGGCAGTTTCTTAGAAGAGTTAAATATAAATTTACCATATTACTTAACAATTTTACTCCTGGGCATCTACCCAAGAGTAATGAAAACCTACGTCCACAGGAAGACACAGGTACACAACAGTGGAAACAATTCAAATATATATCAGCTGGAAAACGAATAAGCGAAACATAGCACATCATTCCAATACAATACAATTCAGTAAGGAAATGAAATGGATAGTGACACACGTAGCCACATGTATGAACCTCAGAAACATTATGCTAAGTGAAATAAGTCAGAAAAGACCACATCTTGTATGTTTCCACGTATAGGTCATTTCCAGAAAAGGTGAATCCATAGAAACAGAAGGTAGATTACTGATTGCCTAGGGTAGGGGTGGGAACAGAGATGACTGTGAACAGGCATGAAGGATCTTTTTGGGGTGATGGAGATATTCTAAAAACTGTATTGTGGTGATGGTGTGATTGTTGTACAGCTCTGTAAATAATAATCATTAAATTATACATTTAAGGCCGGGTGCGGATGGCTCATGCCTGTAATCTCAGCACTTTGGGAGGCCAAGATGGCCTGCCCAACATGGTGAAACCCCATCTCTACTAAAAATACAAAAATGAATGAGGAATGGTGGTGCATGCCGATAATCCCAGTTACTTGGGAGACTGAGGCAGGAGAATCACTTGAACCCAGGAGGCGGAGGTTGCAGTGAGCTGAGATTGCGACACTGCACTACAGCCTGGGCCACAGAGCGAGACCCTGTCTCAAAAAAAAAAAATTATACATTTGAAGTGGGTGAATCTTATGGTATATAAATTACACCTCCAAAAGGCATTCAAAATAATAGCATTCATAGAATCACTATTCTAAATAACTCACAATGGGCAATAAACAAAAAATAATAAGAAATGAGGATAATTTGTCACTGAAACACCAGAGGTTCAGTCTAGCTCCTACTGCTCGCTGCACAGAAAGCCCACCAGTGAGACAACAAGTAATGGCAGGGAAGAAGGCTTTATTCGGGCGCTGCAGCTGAGGAGATGGGAGATCAGTCTCAGATCCATCTCCCTGACCGACTGAAATTAGGTGTTCATATAGCAGGAAAGAAATCTGACTATGTGTGGAAAAATAGGAATTAGGGAAGGGTGAAGAAGAAGAGCTGGTCAGCAGGAAGCAGGTGGTCGGTTAGGCCATTGTGATGAGTGAGGGGTCTGGCATCTCATTGTCCAGATGTTATCTGATAAGTTTCAGCTCCTTGATACTATCTGGGAGGCCTGATAGGTGGTTTCTGAGAGAGGAACTCAGCTTAGACAAATGTAACTTTGTTAATTTCAAGACTTGGGGGGTCCATTTCTACGTTTGTTAAAAAAAAACCCATAAGCATTAGTTTCATGGCACAATTGGGCTGGTTTTAAATTCTGGTTTGAATCAGCATGATAAACAAAGCATCGTCTGCCGGTCTCTTCCTCTGCTCAGGGTTCTGGAGATGTCCGAAAAAACCGGGGGAGGGAGTGACCCACAGCCAACCTGGAACTAAATTTCCAGACAATGCTGACGTGAGAAATGAAGTTTGTGTGTGTGAGTGTGTATAAAAGATCACAGGTAGAGGAAAGCAGTCCAAGGGTTGTGTCTTGCTGTGGGGAGGATATAGTCATGAATAGTCTTTGGATATTAAAGGAATAAACAAGTATAAACATAGGCCTTACTTAAGCTCAGGGCAACCATGGAAATCATAAAAATATAATTTGTTAAGCTAAAACTAAGAAAATAATATATTCAGTGAGAGATCAGAAAGTAAAAGGAAAAAAGCATAGTAAATAGAAAACACAAAATAGGGTGAGGAAATTAAACCTGCAGTATCAGTAGTTATAGAATAAATGGTCAATCTCACTGATTAAGATACATATACTCTTAGATTGCGTTACAGAAAAGATCAGACAATATGTGATTTTAAGACAGTCGCATAAACAAAAACACAGGTTGAAAATAAAGGTATAAAATGGCATTCTAGGAAAATAACCACAATAACACCAGGCTAACAGTTTCAATACTGGATGAAGTAGAATTTAAGGTTAACATCAAAAAAGATGAAAAGTGATTTTTTTCTGGGAATGCCACAATACCACAATATTCCAGGAAGATATAATAGTGATGACAAAAATATAGCCAACAACATAGCCTCGAACTATATAAAGTAATAATTGGAAGAATTATAGTGGTAAATAGATAATCTACCATTGTAGATAGAGATTTGAATATAATTTTCTTGGAAACAGATCAGACAGGGCAAAACGACAAAGAAGGGTTTGAAAAACACGATTAACAATCTCACACTCGGAAAACACTAAATGCATGTTATTTTGGGGCACACATGGTATTTTCACAAAAATGGATTGTTTTCTAGGTCAGAAAGTCAGTCTCAGACTAAGAACTGATATCATTCAGACTATATTCTCTGACTCAATGAAGGATTAAAATAATAAGGTAGAGTAAAAATCAATAAAAGGGGAATGGAAAAATAATAATGATTAGAATAACCAAATGTTCTTTGAAAAAATTAGGAAGATGGATTTGCGTCTAGTGAGACTGATCAAGGAATAAAAAGAGAGAAGGTGCATATGAAATAGTCATAGCTATAGAAACAATGTAGCTATCATAGGAGAATTGGTTGAGCAACTGTATATAAACAAATGTATAGCTGTGAAATGTGAAATGTGAAAACTCTTATGAAATGAATAGATTTATAGAAAAAATATGAAATTCCAAAGTTGGCCAATTGATACATGGAAAACTTGAGTAGAACAATCACTGCTGAAGAAATAGAAATGATGGCAAAAACTTCCTCCTCCTCCCAAAATCATTAGGGCCATGCAGTTTTATATGACTAGATAATCCCTGCCTTGTTCAAGTTGCTCCAGAGATTTATAAAAAGGAGAAAGCTGCTCTTGTTATTTTCTGAAGTGTAATACCAAATTTATATCCTCAATATCAAAACCAAATGAGGATAGTACCAAAGAAGACAAATGACAAGCCAGCTTCAGCTAAAAGATAAATAAAATGTTAACATTCTAAATCTAACATTGTATTAAAATAGCATGCATCATTGGATTTATCCCTGAAGTGCAAGGATGGGTGTATTAGTGTAACACTGGTTGCTCTAACAAATAAGCACTTGTATACAACAGAGGTTTATTTCTTGCTCATGGAATGGTGCCGTGGTTGGCAGGTGATCCATGTGGTGACTCAAGGACCCAGGCTCCCTCCATCTTGTGGTTTGACTTCTCACTAAGGCCCCATGTCCTGCATTTCTAGCCAGCAGAAAAATAGAGCGTGAGAATCTCTACCTGCTTTGTAAGAGCTCTGGACCTGCACATGACATATCACTTCTGTTCATGTCCTATTGGTGATAACTAGTTGCATGGCTACATCTACATGCAAGAAGAGCTGGACAGTGTAGCTACAGGCTGGGCAGCCATTTCCCAATGAAAATACCACACCGTGGGAGGAAGAGCACTAGTGTTTTTGATGGACAGCTAATGTCTGCTATATATGTAACCTCTGAAATCATTACATTAACAGACAAAAGGAGAATAACCATACAGTGATCTCAATGGGTGTAGTAAAGGCAGCTATTATGATAAAAGCCCAGAGAAAAATAAAAATAGGTTGTATATCAGTCAGCTTTTGCTACATTATGCTGTAGCAGTAACTCCAAAATGTCAGTGGCTTATGATAACAAAGGTTGATTTCCTGTACATGCTGTGTGTTGGCTGTAGGTTGGCTGTGTTTCTGCTCTCCGTAGTCATCACTGCAGTAGCCAGGCTGGAGGAGCAGCCCCTGTCTGGGATGTGGTGATACAGTAGCAGACGGAAAAAATCAATAGAAGCACCATGTGACAGCTCCAAGTGTCAGCTTGGACGTGGGCATGTGTCACCTCCTTTCATAGTTCATTGGTCAAAGCAAGTCACATGGCCAAGTCTGATGTCAGTATAGTGGCTCTGTACTTTGCCCATTGTGAGGGGCCCCATGGAGGTAGCCTGGTAGAGAGAGGCAGCAAATAATTGGGAACAATAATACAATATTATGGAAGGAAATGTTCTCAATCTAATAAAGGCCTTTCTCCAAAAGCCTGCTGCAAACATTGTGGTTAGTTAATAAATTTTAGAAGCATTTTCTTTTAAGGTTAGAAAGAAATAGGAATACACATGATGATTGCTACTACTCTACACTAAAGCTTCTGGCTAATGCATTAAAGCAAATAGAAAGTTATAAGGATTGGAAGGGAAAAGAAAATGGTTTATTTGCATATAGCATCATTTACTTAGGGTAAAAAATAATTAACAGACCAACCCTTAGCAGTAGAGGGTTCAACAAATTTGTTGGATAATATAAACATATGAAAATTAATAACTTTCTTTTGTACCACAATAATAAATTAAGAATATATAATAGAAGATGTTTATTTACAATAGCAACCATGTAATACATCTAGGATTTAAGCTAACCAAAATTGTATGCAGTTTGCCTGGAGAAACTCTAAAGGGTATGAAAGAAGGCAGAGAGATATACCATGTTTATGGATAGGAAGACTTAATGTTGTAGGTATGGCATTCATTCCAAATTAGCCTATATATTTAACATAGGTACAATAACATCACAGCATTTCCAGAGGGAGTTGGTTGAAGACATCCTAACATTTGTATAGAAGGAAAATATTCGTGAGTAACTACTTAAACAAAAAAGAACAATGGATGAAAGTGGGAATTTTTCCTATAGCCTGCAATGTGGGTGTAGCATCCTGAGAGCTGGCTGAAGGTGAGGCAGAAGAGCAGAAGTGGTACTTATCATAATTGGTTCCAGATTAATGATAGAGAGAGAAAAAGAGAAAGCGAGAGAGGGACAGAGGGGGTTGACGGCGGGGAGAGAGCGAGAGAGAGAAAGAGAGGGAGAGAGAAAAAAGAAAAAGAAAGGAAAGAAAAGAAAAGAAAGAAAGGTTGTGAGTAAGCAACTAGATAGAGATGGTGGTCGTGCTTAAAAAGTGACTCAATTTCTAGGGAAGATCTGTGTTCAAAGTATACAAAAATGGCACAAAGTGAAAAATGGGTCCAGAACAGAACTTCAGAGCACTCTGCAATGATGGAAATATGATGTGGGGGAAGCAGAGTGGCGTGTGTATTTATGTGTGTCTGGTGCTAGCAGCAGGATGGTGAGAGAGCAGCCGGCAAGAAGAGCAGCTTCCTTAGATCATTTGGAAGCAGAGTTTATTTCCTGATTGTTGGCTCTGCCTTTTCTCTGCCACTCAAACTTTATTGGGAAATGGATTCTCTTGCCAGAAAAGTATGATTAATATTGCAACTAGTTGAGGGCTTAACAACAGATTGATGGTTACATTTTTAAAGGGGCAGCCTGCTGACAGTGTATGCCACCATTGCATGTTGTGTCTATCATCTCTAAGTGGAAAGGGTTTGTTTGAGTTAGATTTTTGTTGCTTTCCCTATGGCATTTGTTGTTTCCCAGCCCTCCCTGCCACCTTGCATTTGTTATTTCATTTTAGAGAGTGAGTGTGCATGAAACAGGAGCTATCAAACCAAAATTTATGTGCCTAGTAATGTCTATAAGTAATGCAGTGATCACTCCTGGACACAGTTTTCTGGGTTCCAGGGATGAGAGGAGAATATTAGAGAAAAAAAATCACCTGGATGCCCAAACTGGGCTGTGGTGGGTCACCAATATCTATTCATAGATATCTATTCCTCATATTCACAGGCACCAGACTCATGTATTCAGGGCTGGCTGAGTGGTCAGCTTCAAGGAGACTGCTTCCCTGACCAAGTTCACAAGACACTGATGCCAAAACCAGATGCTGAACTTATTAATTCATAGTGACAAATATAACTGTTAAGAAGGCTAAGATTATTGCTTGTTCATTCATTTGTTCAAGGATTGATTGGTCATTTACTCTGTACCAGGAAGTGTACTGAGCAACAGACACAGTTTCTGCTATGATGAAGCTTATAACCAAGTTGGAGAGAGATACATTAAGTAACTACAAAAACAAAGGTAAAATTACAATGGCATTGAGCGCTGTGATGAAGAACATGCTGGGAGCATCTAATGGGGTATCTCATATACTCAGGGAGGGTGTCCCTGAAGAAATGATGTTTCCACTTGATATAGGAGAATGGTATAATCATTAATTAGGACAAATAGTGAGGGTTGTGGACAGGGAGGAGTGGTCTAGAAAAAGAGAACAGCATGAGCAAAGTTCCTGAGGTCTACTGCTTTGTAAATTATCATCTTCATAAATTGTTCCACACCACAAGCCAGCAGGGATTAGAATGGTGCTTGATGAGCGTGGACTCCGCAAAAGGGGTTACTGGGAGATGGGATCCTTCAGTATCCTTTTTCCCTCTGCATATACCCAGGGATGATTGGGAAAGGTAACTGAAGCCAGTGTGTTTTTAGATTATGTGCATGGGATGTGCCTGGCTTTTTCTACTCTCACTGGAACTCAGACCTCCTAATGGCTTCTGGACCCTCGGAAAGCTGAGCTCTTAGCTTTAATAAGGGGCTGTCTTTTGCACATTTAGGGGCTTTGGCTGAAGTGAGTGTCATGATCTGTACCTGGTGGGTATTTGCAACAAAATTTTGATCCACAACACTATACTCCAGGTCACCCAGACTGCCTATGTTAACAGTGTGTGGAATGCAGTGTGGTATATGCATAAGGATGTGGACATTGCCATTTCCACTTGGATTCAGCTTTATCCTTTGTCACTTCATGAGCTGTGCAGCCTGTTTTCAGACTGACAAGTGGGGGACCTAATGAGACCTGCCTTGTTGAGAAGATTGAGATAATGCACATGAAGCCCTTGGCATAATCCTTAGGAGATTATGCAGTTTGTAGTGTTGGGTGTCATGATTGCCACAATCTTACACTCTTTTTCTTCATGACCCAAATCTGTTTATTCATCAAATTGCACTGAATGCTACCATTAATTGAGTGGAGGTGAAATAAAAAAGTGGGCTGGGGCCAGATCACATTGGTCCTTTTAGCCATGCTTGATATTCTGAACCTTCTTCTTTGGCAGTGAGGACCAGTTCATGTTTTCTGAGCAGGGACTGGTGTGATCCCAATTGTAGTTTAGAACCCGCACTCTGGAGACACTTGGGAGGCAGGACAAGAAGTCCCATTGGGAGCTGGTTGGAAATCCAGCTGAGATGTACAGAAGACCTGAGTGAAGGGTATGACTTCAGGAGGGGAGGGAAGGGAAGAGGAAAGAATGGTGTTTAGAAATGCTTAAATAGACACCCAGGGACCTTTGATTGTAGGAGGTAAGGGAAAGAGAGGAATCAAAGCTCTCCTGAAAGCCTTTACCTTGGGTGACCCTGTGGACAGCAGCACCATCATGGGATAAGGACCAGAGGACAGTGGGTAGAGGTGAGGGTAATGGGTGCTGTGGACTTTTGCTTCCTCTTTGCTCCAACTAGTAGGTAGTCTCCAAGTTCCGGAGTTGAGAACATATTGCTTGGAATCTTTTTTGGGGAACTGAGAAGGCTCTTGGGAATATTTTTTCTCTCCTCCAATTAAGGACCACATATCTACAGTAAAAGGTCAGTTGAAGTCCGCATCAAAGTAAAAAGCAGGCTCATTAGAGTTCTTCTTTTCCCGAAGTATTTTTTTTTTTTGTTTCATTTGGCTTGCATTAAAAATAAAGGAAGAGAAGATCAAATCCTATTAAATATATTGCATGGTAGTATTTTATTTTAGTTTCATGTTGTACATAATTAAGGCGACTTACAGTGTTCCAGATGAATCACAGAATTTAGTGTTAGACTCCAGGAGTCTTAGCAGTGGACACTAGGAATCATGAGAAACTGGGAAGGTAGAGATTTTGTTGGAAAAATGAGAAGAAAAGACACACGGAAGAAAAAGGCACTATCTGCCCACACAACAGGGGAAACAATTTAGTTATACTGTGGTCACTATTAGGTTTAAAAAAAAAATCCCAAACCAATAATTGTTATCTTCTTCCAATTATAGTAGTGGAAATGATTTTTAAATAGAAGGTTTAAGATTCTTGACAGACATGCATGTTTAGAAAAATTAGATAAAATTAAGCCTCTGGCCAGGGGTTCTTTAACTCTGTAATACATAGAATTCTGGAGTTTTGGCAAGCCAAAAAGAGGTTTCAACCCTGTAAAACCCGGGAACTCACATTGCCTGCTTTGAATGGGAGCATATAGCTCTCATTACCACTTTATGCAAAAGCTTTAGAAATTCTAACTGTGCTCACACCTGTTCTGTTAGCAGTTTAGGTTCTTCACATTTATGTCTGTTCCAAATTCTAAGACATGCTCTCCATTTCAGATTTTATTTGCTATTAGTTCTTCCATCAGTCCATGCAGATTTAGGCCACAACATAGCTGTAGATTAGTCAGGGGAATGGTCTAAGTTGCCTATCCAAAGTCAGGGAGGATTTATTCTGCTTTCACCTTTAAATGGAGGAGTTCATGTTAAATGAGAATGATGTCTAGTTGGGCAACACATTTCACTTGAGATATTGCTGGGGCCCATATGTGCAGGAATCCCAGCTCCATCCTCGAGATGCAACAACAACCTGTGGGATGGAACCTGACGAATGCTTATTAGAGCATAGCCTGGCTGCATAATGAATCACAGTAGAAGAAATGCAACTGCCATCTAGCCCTTGTCAGTGCATGCTGCCTTCCAGCGCTCTGCAGAGCTCTCAACGGCTGGGTGTGCATCTCCGCAGGAGAGGACTCTTCACAGTGCCAGGTAGATGGAGAAAGATAAAGCAGGCCATATGCACTTGAAATGCTGCCATTCAATGCCACCTTCTAAACTCAGTGTGTTCTTTCAGCTTGGGCACGCTCAATACTTTTGTGAGAAATCCCACCAGGACTCATAGTTCTTAAAACTTTCTTTTAATTAGACAGTGGTCTTTTGATGCAGATACATCTCCGCTGTCTAGTGACAGAAAGCAGGACAATGGCCTGGAGAAAAACAAAACACTGTTCACGAAAGGCTGGATGTTTATGTTCTGCATCCATGCAGAGATCTCCCCAGAGGCTCTGTCTGGGGAATGAGCCTATACAAAAGCTCTGGGAAGGGGAAGAATGAGATGTGTGCTTTCAAAGTTGAAGTAAGCACATCAGCACATTCTTTCTGGAAAGCTTTGGCTCTGTGGGCAGAACCTCAAGAGTGTGGATATATTTCTTCCAAAATGTTGGAGGAGTAAAAGGAAGAACGATATCCTTCCATTTTCTCATGGTCTTGACAGTGTGGTGTTTGACCCATGAACCTAAACATCTAGCTACTCGATTAAATGAACTCTTGAAATGCCAAGACCCAATTAGAAATCTAGTTCAACTCTCTCTTTTTACAGATGGAGGAACTAAGTTCTAGAAAGTTCCAAGAGTGACTTCACTAAGGTTCTGTGGGAGTGTGGAAAGCAGACTGACATTAGGACCAAATTTAGGCTCTGCCACTGAATAAATGTGTGACTTTGAGCAAGTCACATAACTTCTCAGAACCTAAATAAATGTTTGAATAAATGCACGAGCAAACTTCATGGTGTGTGCCAAGGATTACATGAGGACTTATTCAACGTTACTTTCCATCCTGCAGAGTCGAATTAAATGATGGACATATGGAAGCTTGGGAGCCCAGTACAGATTGCCAACAAGTAGATCAGTTTCATTTTAATGAAATGGAATGCTCAGATTGTTGGAGATCCAGACATTAAAGAAACTGATGTTTTTACACTGAAAAAGAACATATTAATAGATGTTATAAAATTTTGTTTTTGCTTTTATTTAAGTCTGACATCAAGTAATAAGTGTGTGTTGGCAGATTTTATTAAAAGAATTGGTTAAGTCAATTATATTATAGTCATCTACTGCACAGTTTTTCAACCTTTTTTCATTACCTCCTCCTTAAGGAGCCTTTTAGACATTTTTACCTCCTAATTGCCACTCGGCCCATAACATGTATTTAATACCACAGAGACACTATATGTTTGTATACAAAGCACAGGTGGGCCAGGCTTGGTGGCTCACATGTGTAATCGCAGCACTTTGGGAGATTGATGTGAGAGGATCCCTTGAGCCCAGGAGTTCGAGACCAGCCTGGGTAACATAGTGAGACCCTGTCTCTACAAAAACATTTAAAAAATTAGCTGGGCCTGGTGGCGTATGCCTATAGTTTTAGCTACTGGGAGGCTGAGGTGGGAGGGTCTCTTCAGCCCAGGAGTTCAAGGTTACAGTGAGCTATAATTCTGCCATGCACTCCAGCCTGGGCAACAGAGACCCTGGCTCTGCTTGGATCAAGTATCTCTCCCTTCCCACTAGCCAAACAACTGTAACCTGGAGGGTAGCCAGGACTTCCAAGGAGACACCTTTGCATAAAGTGGTAATTACATATGTAATATGGATCTATAAGGTTGGTGCAAAGTAATGGCGGTTTTTACCATTGAAAGTAATGGCAAAAACAGCCATTACTTTTGCACCAACCTAATGTATTTATATTATATATATATATAAAATAAAACACTTGTGCTATATCACACACATATATGTGTATATATATGTACACACACGTGTGTGTATATATGCCTATGCTTTCTACATAAAGAGTAAGCTGTATTTTGCCACTTACTTCCCTCTAAAGATTTGAGAATGCATGATTAGAATAACAGCCCAGAAGGGTCTGAAAGGCAAATTTACCAAGATATTGGAGCACATTGAAATAAGAGACAGACGCATGTAAACAGTTTTGAAAATATGGGAAAACATGTACACATACACAGAATGTGATCTGCAGTATAATACATCCATTGTATACTCAACAGTTAAAACATGGAGGAAGAGAGTCTATCTCTAGGTAGCTGATTGCATTTATGTTATTTTGTATTTTTCCTTCATGAGCGTGTATTCCCCTTATGATAAGACAGCTATTATTTTGCAATGTAGGCAAGTCCTCTTTGACCCTGTCCCTTTTGTGGACTTGCAATGGACTTTAGTTGGTGGCCACAAGGCTGCCTGGAAGTCTTTTTGAGCTTGCAGATGGTTTTTTATTCCTCTTGACTTCTTCAAATCAACTTCTGCCTTGATCTTATGGTAAGGGACCACACCTGGACCATTCTTTGAGCTTGGTGGAAACTTAAAAGGATGTGAGCTTAAGAAGATACAAATTCCAGAATTACGTACTAATTAAGTTCTTGGACACAAATCACTTCACACACTCCACTTAGAGGATTTGTTTAATTGACTGAGGAAATAGTTTGAAGGGGAAGAGCATTTCTTTTCATTAGTGTTCAAATGAAGTGCAAATTATAGAACTTGGGCTCCATATTTTCTAAAGATAGAAGCTTTGGAGAAAGGAAGAAAAATTAGGAATGGAACTTAGTTTAAAATCAGAAACAAATGCAGTTTGGTAGAAAAGTTTGGGCAATTTTCTACATGGATAATTTGCAAGCAGCTAGCACTGGGTTGGAAATGAGTTTTTTTTTTTTTTCTTTTTTTCCAGAGCTAAGGTTTGCAGCAAGATTTTATTTTGTGTTTGTTTTATTTCACATTCAGCTTGATTCTTTAATAAAAAATGTCTCTCTGGGCTAAGAAGACAATGAGAATATTTGAGCCAAGTGTTAGAGGCCTGCAAACCTACCTTGAGGAATTAGATGTTAAATAAGTAAAGATGGCACTTGCAATTACATGGACTGGGATAAAATTACAAGCGTTATTAATCTGCAGGCTTCAGGGCTTAGGATGGCTATCAGGTGAACCAGCAACCAATTTCTCTTGCATATTACATCTTTGCACCATTATAGCCAATGCATGGCTATGATGTCTATAAGGCCATTATATTAATTTGTTGCAGGGATTGTTTCTTGGCTTCTTAATTGCATGAATTTTGCCTTTGAGTCTCAGAAGTGTTGGCCACTTTCAACAGACAGGGTTGGTGCAGTTGGGTTCGACAGTAGACATTGATGAGTGCCAGCCACGTGCCAGGCTGTGAGGATACAAATACGAGAAAGGCAAGTGCTGATTTCAAGAGGCTCACAGTCTAGAGAGCTAGATCATATGTCTGGAATGGCCCACATAGACCAGGCAGTATGCCTGAGGTAGGCTGGGTGAAAACCATGGCGACTGACTGTTCAAGTGGGGCAGCAGCTCTTCCAGGCCAAGTGCATTGCCTCCCTGTGGGAAAGAAGCCATTTTCAAGAGGTGCTGGAAAGAGCAGATTTGTTTTGAAAATGTGAACTTTCCTGTCTTTTTTTTTTTTTTTGAGATGAAGTTTTGCTCTTGTTGCCCAGGCTGGAGTGCAATGGCGCGATCTCGGCTCACTGCAATCTCCGCCTCCCAGGTTCAAGCGATTCTCCTGACTCAGCCTCCTGAGTAGCTGGGATTACAGGCACGTGCCTCCACGCCCAACTAATTTTGTATTTTTAGTAGAGATGGGGTTGCTCCATGTTGGTCAGGCTGGTCTTGAACTCCCAACCTCAGGTGATCCACCCACCTTGGCTCCCCAAAGTGCCTGGATTACAGGCATGAGCCACTGCGCCTGGCCTGAACTTTCCTGTCTTGAACTGGGTTCCCTGAAGCAGAACTAGAGTGGGGGGCCCATGTAAATGCAGTTTAACTGAGGCTGCATTCTGAGGCTGCAGTTCTCAAACTCGAGCATCCATGAGAAGCACCTGGAGAGCTTGTTCAACCACAAATGGCTGGGCCCCATCCCCAGAATTTCCAATCCAGAAAGCCTGTAGTGGGGCTTGAGATTTGCATATCTAACGAGCTCCAGGTGATGCTAATGTTGTTCGTGTAGGGACGACATTTTGAGAGCCCTGCTCTAAGGAGAAAGTAGAGAAGGAGGCAAGACAGCCAGGGATAAGAGCTCTGCAAGGATGTGGCCTTGGCTGGTGTCCAGCTTCAGCCTGATCCCTCAAGGAGCCCGGGACTGCAAACTGCACCAGATTTGGTTCCTCCTTGCCTTGCCTTTGTCATCACCATACTCATGCGTTGGTTAGTCATCGGCCACTGCTCTGTGATAGAGGTAAGCAGCCCTGGTTTGGTTGAGGGCAGTTCTTTGGAGGAGGAGGAAGCTGTGAGCCCACAGCGTCTGGGGATGGTCACCTGCTGGTGAAGATGATCTGGACTGTGCACCAGCAGCATGCACTGCATCTTGAAAGTTTGGAGAGTTAGGAGCAGATTCAGGTGTTTTAAAAAAACCCACAAAGGAAGTATTCTGGGACATTGAAATACATCTGTAGGTCAGATTTGGCTCATAGGCTGCCTGTCTGTGACTTTTGGGCAAAAGCATTTTCTAAAAGGGCATATTAGGGGGCTGGTGGATTTATCACCTAAAGTTAGCTTGAAGTACTTGCCTTATAGGAGCCCACGGGCTTGGTTTTCCAGGACATCTTTCCTGGCAAAATAGGATGCTTTTCCAATTGATATTGTATAAATCACAGGAAGGCTGTCCAAAGCCTTCTCAACTGGAGTAACCACTATGCAGCTGTCATACATGACTAACCCATTATTACGGCTCCCGAGAAGCTGAGGGACTCCCACCTCATTTCTGGGGAAGCCCATTTCACACCTGAATTGCTCTTATATAAAAAAGCCGACTCAATCCTCATTATAAACTTGCCTTTGCTAAAAGATACCCCACTGCTTCTTGTCAAGCAACACCCCCCTCCCCAACAAGGTCTCTTCCTTGTCATACCAGAAATAGTAATTCCTCCTCCATGGTGCTTACCTCTTTGGTTTAATATTATAAAGGATAGACCAGGGATGAATGAATATAATGGGGTTATATTATTTATTATAGCCTTTTTGGATTCCCACTTAAGGTAATAATGGCAAGTCAGATTCATTCTGTTTCTAAGGAATTAATTTGCTGTTATACTCTGAATGTCATCATTTTGATGTTAATGTAACATTGTAGAAGATTTGTTATTGCAAATGGAGGTGGTTATAGCACTGACCAATTGGTAGCTGCCAGTGTCGGAAGACCTTGGGTAGTGGTCAAGCAATGGCTATGAAGTGTCCCAGCTGGATGAGCACGTTAACTGAGGGACCCAAGCATATGCTGGGTGTGCTAGTGTTAGAGACATCCTGTCTGAATTTTGGGAAGGGAGCTCAGCCTTTGGACCTAGGACCATGGTTGGGACCGAACATGTATTGGATGCTGCCTGTGCTGTCCTTCCAAGCTTGGGGCTGATGGTCAGAGGAGAGCAGAGCTCGTCAGAGGAGAGCAGAGCTCATATTTTTGGAATCTTATTTTCTTTGGGTTCTAGACTGCATGCATTTATCTGCATGCATGACCTCACTTGTCCAGCAACCTAAGCTGCTCAGAAGAAAAGATGAGAACCAGGTAGTAGGTTTTGAACTCTACTGCTACCCTGCGACTCCAGTGACCTTTCGTTGGGTTTTCTTCCTCTGTCTCCTCCTCCATGCCTTTGGAGCATTTGGTGCCACTGACTGTACCCTTTCCATGGCTGTCTTTTCACCTGGCTTCCTTCTGACCCTCTTCCTATACCTTCTTTGATATTACTTCAGGCTGTGCTTTATCCCATTGCCCTGTAGATACTGCGATTTTCTAACATGTCCAATTCTTTCTCCTTTCTTCTCTCATGGCAATACTGCCTCCCTAAGTATGATTCCTGCATCACTAGCTCTGTCCTTGATCTTGCTTTTAAATCTCAGTCCCACACTGATAACTCCCTGTTGTTATACCACCCAGTTGTCCCACAGGTGTACAAACTCAGTGTGTCCCAAACTCAGTGTGTCCCAAACTGAGCTCTGCTTTCCTAATTGACTTTTTAAATCAATCAATCTCAATCTCTCTCTCTCTCTCTCCCCGCCTCTCTCCCCCACCCCGCTCTCTCTTCCCACCTCTGCTTCCTCCCCTCCCTCCTTCCTCCCTCCCTTCCCCCTTCCCTTCCCCCTTCCCTTCTCCCTTCCCTTCTCCCTTCCCTTCTCCCTTCCCCTTTCCTCCCTTCCCCTTTCCTCCCTTCCCCTTTCCTCCCTTCCCCTTTCCTCCCTTTCCCCCTTCCCTCCCTCCTTCTCCCCTTCCCTCCCTCCTTCCCCTCTTCCCTCCCTCCTTCCCCTCTTCTCTCCCTCCTTCCCTTCTTCCCTTCCCTCCTCCTTCCCTCCTCCTTCCCTTCCTTCCTTCTCTCCCTCCTGAATTTAGCTTCTGAAGTTAGCTTCCCTCCCTCCCTTCTTCCTAAAGTTAGCTTCTGAGCAGCTTGCCTGCCTGCCTGCCTGCCTTCCTCCCTCCCTCCCCACTTCCCCCCTCCCCCATTCCCATCCCCGCTTCCTTCCTCCCTTCCCTTCCCTTCCTTCCTCCCCTCATCACCCAGGCTGGAGTGCAGTGGCATGATTATGGCTCACCGTAGCCTAGAAATCCTGATACAAGCGTTCCTCTTGCCTCAGCCTCTTGAGTAGCTGGGACTACAGGTGGGTGCCACCATACCCAGCTATTTTTTTAAAGTTTTGTGTAGAGATGGGGATCTCCCTATGTTGCCCAGGCTGGTCTTGAACTCCTGGGCTCAGGTGATCCTCCTGCCTCACAAAGTGCTGGGATTACAGACGTGAGCCACTGTGCCTTGCCCTTTGTTTCTAATTTGTTGCCACCCTCTTCCCAGTTACCCAAGAGTCATCCGAGGACTTCCCTTCCTGTAAGCGTTACTTGGTTCTTACCTGAAAGTACATCTCAGATCATATCACTCCTCTGCTCCAAAATCTCCAGAGACTGACTCCTTTCTTTTAAAAAATTACATATTTTTAAGATAAAAATGTATTGAGGTTAAATTCACATAATATAAAATAACCATCTTAAAGTGAGCAATTTAGTGGCATTTGGTGCATTCACAGTGTTCTGTAACCACCACCTTGATGTAGTTCCAAAACCTTTTATTACCCTAAAAGGAAATCCTGTAGCCATTGAACAGTTACTCTCCAACCCCCACTCCCCATTCCTTGGCAACCACGCGTCTGCTTTCTGTCTCTATGGATTTACCTATTCTGAATATTTCATATACATGAAATTACACAATATGTGATTTTTGTGCGTCTGGCTTCTCTCACCTAACATGTTTTCAAGGCACATCCATATTGTAGCGTGTGTCAGTACTTCCTTTTTATGGCAGAATAATATTTCATATGGATATGTCACAATTGATTCATTCACCCATTGACCCACATTTGGGCTGTTTCCACCTTTTGGCTATAGCAAATAATGCTGCTATGAACATACGTTTGAAAGAAAACTGATGCTTTATTCCTGCAGAACAGGGCTCAGCAAACATTTCTATAAAGGGCCAGAGAGTAAATATTTTAGGCATTGTGGGCCATAGGGTCTCTGTCATAATTAATCAGCTCTGCCATTGTAGCACAAAAAGTGCCAGAGAAAATATGTGAACAACTGAGCTTGGCTAAGGGCTGTGTTCCAACAAAACTTTATTTACAAAAAGAGAGGGTGGGTTAGATTTGGCCCATCAAGTTTGCTGAGCCCTGCTGTGGAACAAAGATGAAGCCGCTCTCCCAGGAATTCAGAGTTCGCCTTGATGGTGCCACCCTCCCTACCCTTCCACCACTCCGTGCCATGCCCCACAGTTCAGGTTGGAACATGGTAGAGGTGACCTAAGGTGAGGTAGGTGGAGAACAAGGGAGAATGGCTGGATGGGGGGAAGTGCAATTTGGTTGAAATACATGGGAATGTAGCCAGAAATAACTGTTTGTCTCCCTTACTTCTTCAGATGAGGCCTGGGTTTCTAGGTTTTCTCTGACTCAGAAAAGCATACCGAATTATTCCTGCACCAGTGTTAGGGAGTCTGAGAAATGCTTATCACTGGGAGACTCTGCAATGTTCTTGGGTTAATCTCATTTTAAAAGACAGAAGGAAAGAAGTTCATTGTCTGGAACATATCCTCTAGAAGATTGTAATTCACAGAGCTTGCAGAGAAGTGCTCCCGTAGGTGACAGAAAGGCCTCCAGGGACAAATGAAGACACATTTATGGATGAAAACTGAGCCAAGTCCTTCTTGCGTGAGCAGGAAGCCATCTGGGTGACACAGACTGTGGTGGGTGTGTGAGAGCCTTTGTCCTTGTACCTCATACAGGCACCTGCCACGTGTACAGTTTATGTAAATTTGGAAGGAGAGAGAGAGTTGGGAAGAACAAAATACCAGGGTGGAAGACATGGTTTCTGGAAATCTTTTGTCTGAGAGAATAAACTGGCTGGTAGCTATTTTTTTTAAGGCCTAGACTTTTGCAGATTTGGGGTATACACAGCTGACATGGTGGACTGGGAGTGATAGAGTCAGGGACAAGAGTTCCAGTCCTGGTTCTCCTGCTTTCTGGATGTGCAACTTGCAAATTGCTCTAACTCTGTGGACACCTTTGTTTCCCTACCTGTAAAATGAGAGGTCTGCCTACTCTGAGCTCTTCGACTGTGTGGGAAACCAGGAGTCAGCCTGGTTCAGCCAGCATGAATCTGAGAGGCAACACCACCTTGTCTTCCCTCTTACACCCTTCTTGGTCTGTTTCATGTACTTGTGAGCCTCTCCTTTCAGATAGCTTGCTGTCAACTTGCGTGAGGTCCCACCTGACCTGAATCTCTGGTGTACATCATCTGATTCATTGTGCTCAGGTAGCAGATCTCCTTTGCATAGTTCTGGGAAATTTCATTTTCCTACCAACAGATCTCTGGATCAAGTCCTTACAAGCTGGCTAACTGCCTTCTGTGAGACATTCCCTCCCCTACTGGGTCACATACAATGATGTGGTCACCAAAATCCATTTCCTCTTTCCTTTTAAGCCCTAGTGAGAATACTTTACTAGGCCCTCTTGTCATTAGGTGTGGGCCTGTTTTGAGTTGCGGCCAATGAAATGTGAGTGAAAGTAATGTACAAATACCACTTTCAGGGCTGGCTGCTTGTAAATCCTTACTAATGTGATTTGAATTCTCCTCCCTTGACTCTGAGGCCACAGAGTTTGGTGGAATTATAGGATCCTGGGTCTGTGAATCTATGTTGGACTGTTGCATGCAAACAAAGAAAACATTCATTGTTTTAAGTCTCCAAAATATCAAGATTTTTGCTATAGCAGTTATCCTGTGCTGATGAGTGTACCTCCTGTGTGCTTGGGGCAGGAGATGCAAAGGGGAAGGAGATGGTTTCTTCTTTTGGAGTTTCCTTCAGTTTAGAGTGTGGGTTGGAAGAGAGGAAGTTTTGACTGTGGATGGAAGGATCATCTTCACTGATGAGGGCAAGCCATGTCCACCAGAGAGGAAAGGGCAAACGTAAAGACAGGAGGGGTCAGGGTAATATAAGCTAGCATCCAGAATCATGACTGAGTCTAGAAATAAGCTCTGTTTTCTCAACCAAGGGCTGGGATTTATCGGCCTGTTGGATCTTGACACTTTCCATTAACCTTTTCTTTGGGAGACAGTGGAAAAAGCTGTACTCAGAACCTCATGATAAGCAGGTGGTGGGTAATTGAAGTGTTACCATAGGTGGCTTGAGACATGTGGGCTTCCTGCTTGACATCAGCCAGCTCCTGTCAGCTCTTGACTTCCAGGAGACTTACTTGAACTTGATGTTTGTTGAGAGGAGGGGATGAGGACACTCAGACAGTTCACAGCTTGAAGCAGCAGTTCTCAGGCTGACTTGTGAGATTTGATCTAAAAGTATTTGTCTTGCATAAGCTAGGTGCTAACATTTTGTTGTTGTTGTTGTTGTTGTTGTTTTTATTTGAAATCATTTAATGGAGTTTTTGAGAGGATGACCATAGAGGAAGGTATGCGGGTCAAGACAGGCTAACTCTTATAACAGCCTCAACATTTCATTGTCTTAATATAATAAAGATTTGTTTTCTCCATCACTCCAGTGTGGGTGGCAGAGGACTATACTCTTTAGTCATTCAGGACTAAAGATTTTCCATCTTGTGGCTCTGTCTTCCTATAGGTTTGTGAAATTCAATTGGTGATGGGAAACTAGAGGGTGGAGGATGGGGTAGGAGGTTTTCATGGGCCAGGCCTAAGAATTGCCATTATCATATAGAGTCTACCTTTCATCTGCTAGAATTCAGGTGTAAATTTAGGAATTAACTGCAAGGGATCCTGGGAAATGTAGTCTCACTGTGTTCCCAAGAAGAGGAAATGGGGTAGGATGAATAGGTAGTAGTCTGTGCCATAGAAGGGATTTTTTTTTTTTTTTTTTAAAGAAAAGTTGTTTGGGTCTCATGGAAAGTCCATGGGTCAATATAAGGAAAGTCAAATCATAAAATAAAAGTACCATGCTATTAGCAAATTTTATTTCCTGAAGAGTCCAAGTAGGACTGTAAGCTAGCTTTTACTCTCTGACACCTCTGAACTCATGTTGAGTTCATCAGCTGATGAACTTGGTTTCATGTGAACTCAGAATGGAGCCTAACACGTGGGAACTTGCAGAGCTGCTTTTTGGGTTGAGGAGCTGTATTTCCCTGGTTCCTGTCTAGGTAATGACTGCTTCCTCTTTTCTTTGGAGCTTCCATAAGTCTTTAGAAGGCTCTCAATTCTCCAGCACTCACTGTGAAGCCAGAACATTTAGGGATTTCTGCCAAAAGGGAGATGACTCATGACACTGAGTTGATTTGTCCTAAGACTGAGAGCACACTGGAATGCAACCAGCATGGCATTTAGCAGGAGAAGTTGGCTCTTTGTTTGGAGATTCTATCAGAGGAGCGCCAATACTGGTATACCCTTTAATGAAGATGGGTCCTACTCTCGGGGATGGTCATCCTCTTTGACCCAGTGCGCAGCTTCACGAGGGATGCACATCACATGGAGTGGTGAGGGAGGAAGGGGACACTCGCGTAGCCAGCCAGATCAGCTGAATCAATCCTGGGAGTCAATGGGATGACAAATGTTGCAGCTAGATTGCCCTCACATCCTGAAGTTGGCTCTTTGGATGACTAACAGTGGGACAATGATGTTCCCCAAATGAAGGATGGTTGGAGGAATTTACTGAAAGATGGATTGACTAACACCTTTGCAACTTTGAGGCCACTTCTGCCTAGTCCCTTTCATTCATTTTCACATACGATTTGCCATTATTGTTTAATTTTTTGTGACCTCACTCTGAGTTTTAGTTCTACCAAGAACCTAGAAAGTTTCTAATTCACCTTTGCTTGAGCTTTGGATAAATTATTTATAAGCCTAAATAGAGCTGAACAGTTCTCCACAAAGCAATTTTCTGAGTGTGGAGGTAAGTGACCAAAAACAAAGATACGAGCTTACAGATTTTAGCTTGAAAATGACCTAAACCAGATTGCTATACATTTGAAATTTGCCATGCTGACCCCATACTATATCCCTTGAGAAAGACACTCTTAGGAAAAAGTAATACAAAGGGATTAGAGAGTCCAGAATTCTTTATTTCCCCCAATGACCTTATTAGAGAAATTACACCCTGTGTAACAATATAGCAGAAAACTCCTATGGAGTTACCTAGGCAGAAAATCTGATTCCTTGGAAAGAAAATAGTAACTGTCAGCCATGTTTAAGTTTGAATTAATCCAAGATTTCGTGGCCCATATTCATATATAAACATGAATTCTTTAATCTACATACATTTGGTATTCATTCTTGATGATCTCTTCTAGCATAGCATTAAAGTGATTGCATGCTGCAAAAGAGTATGTGTTGGTTTTCAGGGAAAGCTAATAGTAAGGAACATTTAGCAGTTCAAGATCTCCCAGCGAAGTGAAGTAGAGAATTGAAGCTGTTACTCAGATTATTATTTCTCATTATTATTAATTAACGGTAATAATAGAAGCTATTTATTGAAAGCCTGCTTTCCCCCCAGTTGTTTGGCATGTATTGTCTCCAACCCTGACAACAGCCTGAAACTAAGGCTCAGATCTGTTAAGTGGCTTGTCCTAGGTCACCCAGCCAGGAAAAGACAAAGCGAGATTCAAAGCTAGAGCTGTTGGCTCAGAAGGCTTTTCTTTGTTTTTGCATAAACATATCAGCTTTAGTCACATCCAATAAAATGTACACGTTTTAAGTGCAGAGTTTGGGTTCTGACAAATGTGCATACCCAGCTAATCACCACCCTCATCAAAGCATAGAACATTTTCATTACCTAGAAATGTCTCTCCTTCCTCTTTGCAGTCCTTCCTTCCACCCTAAGCCCCAGGCAACCAGTGACCTGATTTTGGTCACTATAGATTAAATTGATCTTTTCTAGAAATGGAAACATGCAGTATATACTCTTCTGTGTTCATCTTCTTTTGCTCAGCATAATGTTTTTAAGCTTCACCTATTGTTGTATCAATCAATTGTTCCTTCAAAACTCCACTGTCACGTTTTAAATTGAGCTCCTGCTTTGTATGTTAGGCAAGAGTTGTTCTGCCTGAGTCACAGCAATTCCATTATAATGATGGGTGGGATAAAGGTGTGGAGATCAGATTTGCAGATGGGATTTAATGGGGTCTGAAAAGACCCTGGGGTAAAGCGTTACCTTGAAATTCTGTTGGCTTAGATCTGTAAAATGGGAAGGATATAGACTTCTTTGATTTATTGTGGAGGCTAAAGGAGTGAAAACATGTTGTATCTGGAACAGTGCTAGACATGGAGTAAGTGCTCAGTAGATATTGGAAATTATTATGCACCAAACCACAGGCATGAGCTACAGATGGATACCAATTCACAGCAGTAGAGCTGCCCAGAGCCCATTCGTTGAGGACACATACTTAAAAGATGACATCTACAGGGCCATTTGGGCTCACGGTCCAAGGAGATTTTGAAGAATTGAAGGTAACGAGTACAGTGAAGGACTTAAAGGTGTTCAACATGAGGCCGAGCACGTCTGATAGTCAAGACCTTTGAGTTCTGTTATGAGGAGGCAGTGGGCAGATGTCATCCACCTGGCCTCTTGGGCAGGAGTGTCAGGGACCAGGATTCAGGCACATAGAAGGAAGCACTTTCAGAACTGGCTGTGCCACCCTACGATTGAGTGGATGGTTTCAGGAGGAGCGAGAGTAGGGACGGAAAGGAGTTAAGAGGAATTCATTTTGATTCGGGAACTTCAGAAATACATGTGGAGTGCTTATTGTGAGCCTCATGCTGAAGTAGGTACACTGTCTGTCTATCCATCCATCCATCCGCCCATCGGCCCATCCACCCATCCACCCTCCTACCTACCTACCTACCTACCTACCTACAGATCTGGCTATCTAGATACCTGGCTATCTAGATATCTAGCTATCTATTTTAAATTTTTTATTGAGGTATAATTTAAATACTGTAAAGTACATAGATCTTAAATGTATGGGTTATAAAGTTTTGGCTAATGCATGCACTCCTGTAACACCTATAATCTTACCAAAATACAGAACCTATCTGTCACCCAGAAAGTACCCTTGTGCCCTTTAGTTCTCCTCCTCCCAAACAAGTCTGATTCTTACTAGGCACATTTTATTGATTGTAGAACGTCATATGAATGGTCCTACCATGTGCAACATTTTGTGTTGCGCTTCTGGAGGAAGAGCTCTCTGGAGGAGAACACAGAGGTCCTTGTTAAGTGCTAAATGCATGCTGGGCACTGTGCTAGCCACATTTGTATAAATTATTTCATTCAATCTTCACAATAACCGTGCAAAGTATGTATTGTTGTTCCTGTATTGCAGATAAAAAGCTGAATTTAAAATATTAACTTGCTCATGGTCACATAGATGAAAAGTGACTGCTAGAGACTGAATGTTTATGTTCCCATACAATTTGTTGATTGACATCTAACACCTGATGTGTGTTATT
This sequence comes from Theropithecus gelada, assembly GCF_003255815.1. Taxonomy (NCBI): domain Eukaryota; kingdom Metazoa; phylum Chordata; class Mammalia; order Primates; family Cercopithecidae; genus Theropithecus; species Theropithecus gelada. Next base: position 59,610,077 of record NC_037678.1, read on the forward strand.
TGGAGATGGGGACTTTGGGAAGTGATTATGCCAGGAAGGAAAACTCTTATAAATTAGTGCACTTATAAAATGGACTGCAGAAAGCCCCCATGTCCCTCCCACCATGTGAGGACACAGCAAGAGGAAGACCATCCACGTTCCAGGACGCAGGTCTTCACCAGACAGAATTTTTTGTAGCCTTGAATTTGGACTTCCCAGGCTCCAGAACAGTGAGAAATAAATTTCTGTTGTTTATAAGTCACTTAGTCTATGGTGTTGTGTCACAGCAGCTCAAATGGACTATGATAAAAATTGGTACTGAGAAATGGGAGTGCTCCTGTGCCAAACACCTAAAAAGGGGGAACAGGCTTTGGAACTGCATAATGAGGCTGGAAGAGTTTTGAGGTACGTGCTAGAAAAAGCCTACATTGCCTTGAACAGACATAATAAAAACAAAATAATTGATTTTTTTTTTTAGACAGAATCTCACTCTGTCTCAAAATACATTGTACTCCCAGGCTGGAGTGCAATGGCACAATCTTGGCTCACTGCAACTTCCACCTCCTGGGTTCAAGCAATTCTCATGCCTCAGCCTCCTGAGTAGCTGGGATTATGGGTGTGTGCCACCATGCCTAGGTAATTTTTGTGTTTTTAGTAGAGGGGTTTCACCATGTTGACCAGGCTGGTCTTGAACTCCTGACATCAGGTGATCTGCCCACCTCAGTCTCCCGAAATGCTGGGATTACAGGCATGAGCCACTGGGCCTGGCTGTTGAACAGACCTTTAAAAGTGATTCTGGTGAGGGCTCAGAAGAGGAGGAAAGCTCAAGAGAAAGCCTCTACCTCCTGAGAGAATACTTAAGTAATGCTGAGTAGAATGTTGGTAGACATATGGATGGTAAAGGGCACTCTGCTGAGGTCTCAGATGGAGATGAGAGCCATGTTGTTGGGCATTGGAGAAAAGACAATCTCTGATCAAGTGGCAAAGCATTTAGCTGAATTGTCTTCATGTTCTAGTGTTTTGTGGAAAGTCAAACTTGTGAATGATAAAATTGGATATTTAGCTGAAGCTCTTTCTAAGCAAAATGTTGAAGGTATGCCTTGGCTCCTCCTCTCTGCTCATAGTAAAATGCAGGAAGAGAGAAATGACTAAAAAATGAAATTGTTAAGCATAAAGGAATCAGAACTTAAAGATTTGAAAAATTCTCAGCCTATACATATTGAAAAAAAGAACATTAAGGCTATGTCCAAGCAACTGTTTGATAAGGAGATTAGTATGAATCAGCAGTCTTAACGGAAGCCAGGAGCTATTCTCCAAGACGGTGGAAGAATGACCCCAAAGTTGATTCTGAGATCATCAGACCTGCCCCTGCCATCACAGACTCAGAGTGCAAGGGCTGGGGGCAGGGTGTAGACTGGTTTCAAAGGAAGAGCTGCCAGTGGCTGCAGGACCTTGACATGCCCTACCTGGTGCCACCTCACGTTGAAGACTCTGCTCCCGCACTCTGATGCTATGCTCATTGGTCACCCCAGGTGGTCTCCAGTGGGCCCCAGTGCAGCTTGGGTCCCAGTGGCTGCAAAGAAGATAGCAGAGCCTGAATTCAAATTTGAATCTCTTGTTCCCTCTGTAAGATAGAAAAAAAAATAAGGTTTTCTTAGTCTTGGTGTATTGCATTTCACATTATATTATGTTGTACTGAAAACTGCAGCACCTTCTCAAAAGATAAAAGGAGCCACTGATCACAGTCTAATAATTGGAGCATGGAGAGATGTGGAACACAGTTTCCCTTGGTTATTCCTAGTTTCCATCTCACTGATGACCACTTTGTTATTTTGCATGAAGTGTTTATTGCTTAATGACATATTGTTCACATTACAATACCATTTCTGAGCAATTAGAGGAGTTACAGAGGCCTGGGCCTATGGTGTGGGGCCATGTTAAAATTTGGAATCTATTTGTTCAATGTCATTTTCCATGTTGGGGCAGATTTTCTCTTGTCTTCCATCCTCTTTTCTCTCTCTCTTCCTCTCTCCTTCCTTCTTTCTCTGGATCTCTTTCTCCCTTCTCTCTTACCCTCTCTCTCTTCATTGTTCTCTCTCCCCACTCACTTTCTCTTCCTCCCTCTTTCTTGCCCTCTTTCACCCGATCTCTGTCACTACTTTCCTCATATCTCTGTCTCTATCTCTCTGATTTCTCTCTCTCGTGTGTCTGCTCTTTTTTTCTCCCCTCATACTTTTTTTATTTTGTAAGATAAAGCAACTACCAGGGATCTAAGTTGTTGAGAGGCATATGGCACTAAGAAAAGGTCACTGGGGTCTCTGGAAGCCCTGATGGTTTTTGTACCTGCCCTGCTCCCCTCCAGCTGTGTGCACAAGGGCAAGGCATGGAAACCTCTGTACACCATTGCCTCTCTGTAAAGTGTGAGTGATACTTCCTTCCTTGCCTATTCCCGTTCTTGTTTTTTTGTTCATCTCACACATATATATTGGGTGCTTTCTATGTACTAGGCACTAGGTTAGGCATTGAGTGGGGAACAAAACTGACTTGGCTCCTGACCTCCAGGCATTTATAGTCTAGAAGGAAGACAAAGAATAAACAAGTAATCATGTGACTAATGGCAAGGGTCCTGTGAGTAGCCCCTGAACTCTCTGCAGTTATCATATTCATGTTGCCTGATCTGGAAGTACAAGGTATATTTCACGACTCAGAACTGGTGGTCCAGGGCCTTTGCTGTCACTTAAAAAAATTCCACATTTTTATTTTGAAATAGTTTCAGATGTACGAGAAGTTGCAAACATAGTACAGAGTTCCTTGTACCATTCACCCAGCTTCCTCTAAAGATAATATTTTACCTAATCATAGCAATATTGTCAAAACCAGGAAATCGTTAACTTAGAGATCAACCTTATTCAGACTTCACTAGTTTTCACATGCACTTTCTTTTTTAGTTTTTTTCTTCCCTTTCATTCCCTTTTCCTTTTTCCTTTCCTTTCAATCCTCCTTTTCCTTCCTCCCCTCCCTTCCCCTCCCCTCTCTTCCCCTCACCTCCCTCCCTCCTTCTCTCCCCTCCCTCCCTCCCTCCTCCCCTCCCTCCCTCCCTCTCTCCCCTCCCTCCTTTCCTCCCTTCCCCTCCCCTTCTTCCTTCTCTTCTTCCCCCCTTCCCCTTCCCCCTCCCCTCCCTCCTTCCCTCCCTTCCTTCCTTCCTTCCTTCC